>NW_026453741.1:0-105228 GCF_943734755.1 Anopheles moucheti
ATGCAAAAACTGTCTATTTCAACTAAATTGATCCATCCAAAACGAACTTTGTACTTTGCTATGAAGTTCCACCAGGAATGAGTTTTTCATGCAAAAACTGTCTATTTCAACTAACTTTGTCCATCCAAAACGAACTTTGTACTTTGCTATGAAGTTCCACCAGGAATGAGTTTTCATGCAAAAACTGTCTATTTCAACTAACTTTGTCCATCCAAAACGAACTTTGTACTTTGCTATGAAGTTCCACCAGGAATGAGTTTTTATGCAAAAACTGTCTATTTCAACTAACTTTGTCCATCCAAAAACGAACTTTGTACTTTGCTATGAAGTTCCACCAGGAATGAGTTTTCATGCAAAAACTGTCTATTTCAACTAACTTTGTCCATCCAAAACGAACTTTGTACAATGCTATGAAGTTCCACCAGGAATGAGTTTTCATGCAAAAACTGTCTATTTCAACTTAATTCGTCCATCCAAAACGAACTTTGTACTTTGCTATGAAGTTCCACCAGGAATGAGTTTTCATGCAAAAACTGTCTATCTCAACTAACTTTGTTCATCCAAAACGAACTTTGTACTTTGCTATGAAGTTCCACCAGGAATGAGTTTTCATGCAAAAACTGTCTATTTCAACTAACTTTGTCCATCCAAAACGAACTTTGTACTTTGCTATGAAGTTTCCACCAGGAATGAGTTTTCATGCAAAAAACTGTCTATTTCAACTAACTTTGTCCATCTAAAACGAACTTTGTACTTTGCTATGAAGTTCCACCAGGAATGAGTTTTCATAGCAAAAACTGTCTATTTCAACTAACTTTGTCCATCCAAAACGAACTTTGTACTTTGCTATGAAGTTCCACCAGGAATGAGTTTTCATGCAAAAACTGTCTATTTCAACTAACTTTGTCCATCCAAAACGAACTTTGTTCTTTGCTATGAAGTTCCTCACAGGAATGAGTTTTCATGCAAAAACTGTCTATTTCAACTAACTTTGTCCATCCAAAACGAACTTTGTACTTTGCTATGAAGTTCCACCAGGAATGAGTTTTCATGCAAAAACTGTCTATTTCAACTAAATTGATCCATCCAAAACGAACTTTGTACTTTGCTATGAAGTTCCACCAGGAATGAGTTTTCATGCAAAAACTGTCTATTTCAACTAAATTGATCCATCCAAAACGAACTTTGTACTTTGCTATGAAGTTCCACCAGGAATGAGTTTTCATGCAAAAACTGTCTATTTCAACTAACTTTGTCCATCCAAAACGAACTTTGTACTTTGCTATGAAGTTCCACCAGGAATGAGTTTTCATGCAAAAACTGTCTATTTCAACTAACTTTGTCATCCAAAACGAACTTTGTACTTTGCTATGAAGTTCCACCAGAATGAGTTTTCATGCAAAAACTGTCTATTTCAACTAACTTTGTCCATCCAAAACGAACTTTGTACACTTTGCTATGAAGTTCACCAGGAATGAGTTTTCATGCAAAAACTGTCTATTTCAACTTAATTCGTCCATCTGATTCGAACTTTGTACTTTGCTATGAAGTTCCACCAGGAATGAGTTTTCATACAAAAACTGTCTATTTCAACTTAATTCGTCCATCCAAACGAACTTTGTACTTTGCTATGAAGTTCCCACCAGGAATGAGTTTTCATACAAAAACTGTCTATTTCAACTAAATTGATCCATCCAAAACGAACTTTGTACTTTGCTATGAAGTTCCACCAGGAATGAGTTTTCATGCAAAAACTGTCTATTTCAACTAACTTTGTCCATCCAAAACGAACTTTGTACTTTGCTATGAAGCTCCACCAGGAATGAGTTTTCATACAAAAACTGTCTATTTCAACTAAATTGATCCATCCAAAACGAACTTTGTACTTTGCTATGAAGTTCCACCAGGAATGAGTTTTCATGCAAAAAACTGTCTATTTCAACTAAATTGATCCATCCAAAACGAACTTTGTACTTTGCTATGAAGTTCCACCAGGAATGAGTTTTCATGCAAAAACTGTCTATTTCAACTAAATTGATCCATCCAAAACGAACTTTGTACTTTGCTATGAAGTTCCACCAGGAATGAGTTTTCATGCAAAAACTGTCTTTTTCAACTAACTTTGTCCATCCAAAACGAACTTTGTACTTTGCTATGAAGTTCCACCAGGAATGAGTTTTCATGCAAAAACTGTCTATTTCAACTAACTTTGTTCATCTGATTCGAACTTTGTACTTTGCTATGAAGTTCCACCAGGAATGAGTTTTCATACAAAAACTGTCTATTTCAACTTAATTCGTCCATCCAAAACGAACTTTGTACTTTGCTATGAAGTTCCACCAGGAATGAGTTTTCATGCAAAAACTGTCTATTTCAACTAACTTTGTTCATCTGATTCGAACTTTGTACTTTGCTATGAAGTTCCACCAGGAATGAGTTTTCATACAAAAACTGTCTATTTCGACTTAATTCGTCCATCCAAAACGAACTTTGTACTTTGCTATGAAGTTCCACCAGGAATGAGTTTTCATGCAAAAACTGTCTATTTCAACTAACTTTGTCCATCCAAAACGAACTTTGTACTTTGCTATGAAGTTCCACCAGGAATGAGTTTTCATGCAAAAACTGTCTATTTCAACTAAATTGATCCATCCAAAACGAACTTTGTACTTTGCTATGAAGTTCCACCAGGAATGAGTTTTCATGCAAAAACTGTCTATTTCAACTAAATTGATCCATCCAAAACGAACTTTGTACTTTGCTATGAAGTTCCACCAGGAATGAGTTTTCATGCAAAAACTGTCTATTTCAACTAAATTGATCCATCCAAAACGAACTTTGTACTTTGCTATGAAGTTCCACCAGGAATGAGTTTTCATGCAAAAACTGTCTATTTCAACTAAATTGATCCATCCAAAACGAACTTTGTACTTTGCTATGAAGTTCCACCAGGAATGAGTTTTCATGCAAAAACTGTCTTTTTCAACTAACTTTGTCCATCCAAAACGAACTTTGTACTTTGCTATGAAGTTCCACCAGGAATGAGTTTTTATGCAAAAACTGTCTATTTCAACTAACTTTGTCCATCCAAAACGAACTTTGTACTTTGCTATGAAGTTCCACCAGGAATGAGTTTTCATGCAAAAACTGTCTATTTCAACTAAATTGATCCATCCAAAACGAACTTTGTACTTTGCTATGAAGTTCCACCAGGAATGAGTTTTCATGCAAAAACTGTCTATTTCAACTAAATTGATCCATCCAAAACGAACTTTGTACTTTGCTATGAAGTTCCACCAGGAATGAGTTTTCATGCAAAAACTGTCTATTTCAACTTAATTCGTCCATCCAAAACGAACTTTGTACTTTGCTATGAAGTTCCACCTGGAATGAGTTTTTATGCAAAAACTGTCTATTTCAACTAACTTTGTCCATCCAAAACGAACTTTGTACTTTGCTATGAAGTTCCACCAGGAATGAGTTTTCATGCAAAAACTGTCTATTTCAACTAACTTTGTCCATCCAAAACGAACTTTGTACTTTGCTATGAAGTTCCACCAGGAATGAGTTTTCATGCAAAAACTGTCTATTTCAACTAAATTGATCCATCCAAAACGAACTTTGTACTTTGCTATGAAGTTCAACCAGGAATGAGTTTTTATGCAAAAACTGTCTATTTCAACTTAATTCGTCCATCCAAAACGAACTTTGTACTTTGCTATGAAGTTCCACCAGGAATGAGTTTTCATGCAAAAACTGTCTATTTCAACTAACTTTGTCCCTCCAAAACGAACTTTGTACTTTGCTATGAAGTTCCACCAGGAATGAGTTTTCATGCAAAAACTGTCTATTTCAACTAAATTGATCCATCCAAAACGAACTTTGTACTTTGCTATGAAGTTCCACCAGGAATGAGTTTTTATGCAAAAACTGTCTATTTCAACTAACTTTGTCCATCCAAAACGAACTTTGTACTTTGCTATGAAGTTCCACCAGGAATGAGTTTTCATGCAAAAACTGTCTATTTCAACTAAATTGATCCATCCAAAACGAACTTTGTACTTTGCTATGAAGTTCCACCAGGAATGAGTTTTCATGCAAAAACTGTCTATTTCAACTAAATTGATCCATCCAAAACGAACTTTGTACTTTGCTATGAAGTTCCACCAGGAATGAGTTTTCATACAAAAACTGTCTATTTCAACTTAATTCGTCCATCCAAAACGAACTTTGTACTTTGCTATGAAGTTCCACCAGGAATGAGTTTTCATGCAAAAACTGTCTATTTCAACTTAATTCGTCCATCCAAAACGAACTTTGTACTTTGCTATGAAGTTCCACCAGGAATGAGTTTTCATGCAAAAACTGTCTATTTCAACTAACTTTGTCCATCCAAAACGAACTTTGTACTTTGCTATGAAGTTCCACCAGGAATGAGTTTTCATGCAAAAACTGTCTATTTCAACTAAATTGATCCATCCAAAACGAACTTTGTACTTTGCTATGAAGTTCCATCAGGAATGAGTTTTTATGCAAAAACTGTCTATTTCAACTAACTTTGTCCATCCAAAACGAACTTTGTACTTTGCTATGAAGTTCCACCAGGAATGAGTTTTCATGCAAAAACTATCTATTTCAACTAAATTGATCCATCCAAAACGAACTTTGTACTTTGCTATGAAGTTCCACCAGGAATGAGTTTTCATGCAAAAACTGTCTATTTCAACTAAATTGATCCATCCAAAACGAACTTTGTACTTTGCTATGAAGTTCCACCAGGAATGAGTTTTCATGCAAAAACTGTCTATTTCAACTAAATTGATCCATCCAAAACGAACTTTGTACTTTGCTATGAAGTTCCACCAGGAATGAGTTTTCATGCAAAAACTGTCTATTTCAACTAACTTTGTCTATCCAAAACGAACTTTGTACTTTGCTATGAAGTTCCACCAGGAATGAGTTTTCATGCAAAAACTGTCTATTTCAACTTACTTTGTCCATCCAAAACGAACTTTGTACTTTGCTATGAAGTTCCACCAGGAATGAGTTTTCATGCAAAAACTGTCTATTTCAACTAAATTGATCCATCCAAAACGAACTTTTTACTTTGCTATGAAGTTCCACCAGGAATGAGTTTTCATGCAAAAACTGTCTATTTCAACTAACTTTGTCTATCCAAAACGAACTTTGTACTTTGCTATGAAGTTCCACCAGGAATGAGTTTTCATGCAAAAACTGTCTATTTCAACTAAATTGATCCATCCAAAACGAACTTTTTACTTTGCTATGAAGTTCCACCAGGAATGAGTTTTCATGCAAAAACTGTCTATTTCAACTTAATTCGTCCATCCAAAACGAACTTTGTACTTTGCTATGAAGTTCCACCAGGAATGAGTTTTCATGCAAAAACTGTCTATTTCAACTTACTTTGTCCATCCAAAACGAACTTTGTACTTTGCTATGAAGTTCCACCAGGAATGAGTTTTCATGCAAAAACTGTCTATTTCAACTAAATTGATCCATCCAAAACGAACTTTTTACTTTGCTATGAAGTTCCACCAGGAATGAGTTTTCATGCAAAAACTGTCTATTTCAACTAACTTTGTCTATCCAAAACGAACTTTGTACTTTGCTATGAAGTTCCACCAGGAATGAGTTTTCATACAAAAACTGTCTATTTCAACTTAATTCGTCCATCCAAAACGAACTTTGTACTTTGCTATGAAGTTCCACCAGGAATGAGTTTTCATGCAGAAACTGTCTATTTCAACTAACTTTGTCCATCCAAAACGAACTTTGTACTTTGCTATGAAGTTCCACCAGGAATGAGTTTTCATGCAAAAACTGTCTATTTCAACGAACTTTGTTCATCTGATTCGAACTTTGTACTTTGCTATGAAGTTCCACCAGGAATGAGTTTTCATACAAAAACTGTCTATTTCAACTTAATTCGTCCATCCAAAACGAACTTTGTACTTTGCTATGAAGTTCCACCAGGAATGAGTTTTCATGCAAAAACTGTCTATTTCAACTAAATTGATCCATCCAAAACGAACTTTGTACTTTGCTATGAAGTTCCACCAGGAATGAGTTTTCATGCAAAAACTGTCTATTTCAACTAAATTGATCCATCCAAAACGAACTTTGTACTTTGCTATGAAGTTCCACCACGAATGAGTTTTCATGCAAAAACTGTCTATTTCAACTAAATTGATCCATCCAAAACGAACTTTGTACTTTGCTATGAAGTTCCACCAGGAATGAGTTTTCATGCAAGAACTGTCTATTTCAACTAACTTTGTCCATCCAAAACGAACTTTGTACTTTGCTATGAAGTTCCACCAGGAATGAGTTTTCATGCAAAAACTGTCTATTTCAACTAAATTGATCCATCCGATACGAACTTTGTACTTTGCTATGAAGTTCTACCAGGAATGAGTTTTCATGCAAAAACTGTCTATTTCAACTAACTTTGTCCATCCAAAACGAACTTTGTACTTTGCTATGAAGTTCCACCAGGAATGAGTTTTCATGCAAAAACTGTCTATTTCAACTAAATTGATCCATCCGATACGAACTTTGTACTTTGCTATGAAGTTCTACCAGGAATGAGTTTTCATGCAAAAACTGTCTATTTCAACTAACTTTGTCCATCCAAAACGAACTTTGTACTTTGCTATGAAGTTCCACCAGGAATGAGTTTTCATGCAAAAACTGTCTATTTCAACTAAATTGATCCATCCGATACGAACTTTGTACTTTGCTATGAAGTTCCACCAGGAATGAGTTTTCATGCAAAAACTGTCTATTTCAACTAATTTTGTCCATCCAAAACGAACTTTGTAATTTGCTATGAAGTTCCACCAGGAATGAGTTTTCATGCAAAAACTGTCTATTTCAACTAAATTGATCCATCCGATACGAACTTTGTACTTTGCTATGAAGTTCCACCACGAATGAGTTTTCATGCAAAAACTGTCTATTTCAACTAAATTGATCCATCCAAAACGAACTTTGTACTTTGCTATGAAGTTCCACCAGGAATGAGTTTTCATGCAAGAACTGTCTATTTCAACTAACTTTGTCCATCCAAAACGAACTTTGTACTTTGCTATGAAGTTCCACCAGGAATGAGTTTTCATGCAAAAACTGTCTATTTCAACTAAATTGATCCATCCAAAACGAACTTTGTACTTTGCTATGAAGTTCCACCAGGAATGAGTTTTCATGCAAAAACTGTCTATTTCAACTAACTTTGTCCATCCAAAACGAACTTTGTACTTTGCTATGAAGTTCCACCAGGAATGAGTTTTCATGCAAAAACTGTCTATTTCAACTAAATTGATCCATCCGATACGAACTTTGTACTTTGCTATGAAGTTCCACCAGGAATGAGTTTTCATGCAAAAACTGTCTATTTCAACTAATTTTGTCCATCCAAAACGAACTTTGTAATTTGCTATGAAGTTCCACCAGGAATGAGTTTTCATGCAAAAACTGTCTATTTCAACTAAATTGATCCATCCGATACGAACTTTGTACTTTGCTATGAAGTTCTACCAGGAATGAGTTTTTATGCAAAAACTGTCTATTTCAACTAAATTGATCCATCCAAAACGAACTTTGTACTTTGCTATGAAGTTCCACCAGGAATGAGTTTTCATACAAAAACTGTCTATTTCAACTAACTTTGTCCATCCAAAACGAACTTTGTACTTTGCTATGAAGTTCCACCAGGAATGAGTTTTTATGCAAAAACTGTCTATTTCAACTAACTTTGTCCATCCAAAACGAACTTTGTACTTTGCTATGAAGTTCCACCAGGAATGAGTTTTTATGCAAAAACTGTCTATTTCAACTAACTTTGTCCATTCGATTCGAACTTTGTACTTTGCTATGAAGTTCCACCAGGAATGAGTTTTCATGCAAAAACTGTCTATTTCAACTAACTTTGTCCATCCAAAACGAACTTTGTACTTTGCTATGAAGTTCCACCAGGAATGAGTTTACATGCAAAAACTGTCTATTTCAACTAAATTGATCCATCCAAAACGAACTTTGTACTTTGCTATGAAGTTCCACCAGGAATGAGTTTTCATGCAAAAACTGTCTATTTCAACTTAATTCGTCCATCCGATACGAACTTTGTACTTTGCTATGAAGTTCTATCAGGAATGAGTTTTCATGCAAGAACTGTCTATTTCAACTAAATTGATCCATCCGATACGAACTTTGTACTTTGCTATGAAGTTCCACCAGGAATGAGTTTTCATGCAAAAACTGTCTATTTCAACTAAATTGATCCATCCAAAACGAACTTTGTACTTTGCTATGAAGTTCTACCAGGAATGAGTTTTCATGCAAAAACTGTCTATTTCAACTAAATTGATCCATCCAAAACGAACTTTGTACTTTGCTATGAAGTTCCACCAGGAATGAGTTTTCATGCAAAAACTGTCTATTTCAACTAAATTGCTCCATCCAAAACGAACTTTGTACTTTGCTATGAAGTTCCACCAGGAATGAGTTTTCATACAAAAACTGTCTATTTCAACTAACTTTGTCCATCCAAAACGAACTTTGTACTTTGCTATGAAGTTCCACCAGGAATGAGTTTTCATGCAAAAACTGTCTATTTCAACTAACTTTGTCCATCCAAAACGAACTTTGTACTTTGCTATGAAGTTCCACCAGGAATGAGTTTTCATGCAAAAACTGTCTATTTCAACTTAATTCGTCCATCCAAAACGAACTTTGTTCTTTGCTATGAAGTTCCACCAGGAATGAGTTTTCATGCAAAATTTATCTATTTCAACTAACTTTGTCCATCCAAAACGAACTTTGTACTTTGCTATGAAGTTCCACCAGGAATGAGTTTTCATGCAAAAATTATCTATTTCAACTAACTTTGTCCATCCAAAACGAACTTTGTACTTTGCTATGAAGTTCCACCAGGAATGAGTTTTCATGCAAAAACTGTCTATTTCAACTAAATTGATCCATCCAAAACGAACTTTGTACTTTGCTATGAAGTTCCACCAGGAATGAGTTTTTATGCAAAAACTGTCTATTTCAACTAAATTGATCCATCCAAAACGAACTTTGTACTTTGCTATGAAGTTCCACCAGGAATGAGTTTTCATGCAAAAACTGTCTATTTCAACTAACTTTGTCCATCCAAAACGAACTTTGTACTTTGCTATGAAGTTCCACCAGGAATGAGTTTTCATGCAAAAACTGTCTATTTCAACTAACTTTGTCCATCCAAAACGAACTTTGTACTTTGCTATGAAGTTCCACCAGGAATGAGTTTTTATGCAAAAACTGTCTATTTCAACTAACTTTGTCCATCCAAAACGAACTTTGTACTTTGCTATGAAGTTCCACCAGGAATGAGTTTTCATGCAAAAACTGTCTATTTCAACTAACTTTGTCCATCCAAAACGAACTTTGTACATTGCTATGAAGTTCCACCAGGAATGAGTTTTCATGCAAAAACTGTCTATTTCAACTTAATTCGTCCATCCAAAACGAACTTTGTACTTTGCTATGAAGTTCCACCAGGAATGAGTTTTCATGCAAAAACTGTCTATCTCAACTAACTTTGTTCATCCAAAACGAACTTTGTACTTTGCTATGAAGTTCCACCAGGAATGAGTTTTCATGCAAAAACTGTCTATTTCAACTAACTTTGTCCATCCAAAACGAACTTTGTACTTTGCTATGAAGTTCCACCAGGAATGAGTTTTCATGCAAAAACTGTCTATTTCAACTAACTTTGTCCATCTAAAACGAACTTTGTACTTTGCTATGAAGTTCCACCAGGAATGAGTTTTCATGCAAAAACTGTCTATTTCAACTAACTTTGTCCATCCAAAACGAACTTTGTACTTTGCTATGAAGTTCCACCAGGAATGAGTTTTCATGCAAAAACTGTCTATTTCAACTAACTTTGTCCATCCAAAACGAACTTTGTTCTTTGCTATGAAGTTCCACCAGGAATGAGTTTTCATGCAAAAACTGTCTATTTCAACTAACTTTGTCCATCCAAAACGAACTTTGTACTTTGCTATGAAGTTCCACCAGGAATGAGTTTTCATGCAAAAACTGTCTATTTCAACTAAATTGATCCATCCAAAACGAACTTTGTACTTTGCTATGAAGTTCCACCAGGAATGAGTTTTCATGCAAAAACTGTCTATTTCAACTAAATTGATCCATCCAAAACGAACTTTGTACTTTGCTATGAAGTTCCACCAGGAATGAGTTTTCATGCAAAAACTGTCTATTTCAACTAACTTTGTCCATCCAAAACGAACTTTGTACTTTGCTATGAAGTTCCACCAGGAATGAGTTTTCATGCAAAAACTGTCTATTTCAACTAACTTTGTCCATCCAAAACGAACTTTGTACTTTGCTATGAAGTTCCACCAGGAATGAGTTTTCATGCAAAAACTGTCTATTTCAACTAACTTTGTCCATCCAAAACGAACTTTGTACTTTGCTATGAAGTTCCACCAGGAATGAGTTTTCATGCAAAAACTGTCTATTTCAACTTAATTCGTCCATCTGATTCGAACTTTGTACTTTGCTATGAAGTTCCACCAGGAATGAGTTTTCATACAAAAACTGTCTATTTCAACTTAATTCGTCCATCCAAAACGAACTTTGTACTTTGCTATGAAGTTCCACCAGGAATGAGTTTTCATACAAAAACTGTCTATTTCAACTAAATTGATCCATCCAAAACGAACTTTGTACTTTGCTATGAAGTTCCACCAGGAATGAGTTTTCATGCAAAAACTGTCTATTTCAACTAACTTTGTCCATCCAAAACGAACTTTGTACTTTGCTATGAAGCTCCACCAGGAATGAGTTTTCATACAAAAACTGTCTATTTCAACTAAATTGATCCATCCAAAACGAACTTTGTACTTTGCTATGAAGTTCCACCAGGAATGAGTTTTCATGCAAAAACTGTCTATTTCAACTAACTTTGTCCATCCAAAACGAACTTTGTACTTTGCTATGAAGTTCCACCAGGAATGAGTTTTCATACAAAAACTGTCTATTTCAACTAAATTGATCCATCCAAAACGAACTTTGTACTTTGCTATGAAGTTCCACCAGGAATGAGTTTTCATGCAAAAACTGTCTATTTCAACTAACTTTGTCCATCCAAAACGAACTTTGTACTTTGCTATGAAGTTCCACCAGGAATGAGTTTTCATACAAAAACTGTCTATTTCAACTAAATTGATCCATCCAAAACGAACTTTGTACTTTGCTATGAAGTTCCACCAGGAATGAGTTTTCATGCAAAAACTGTCTATTTCAACTTAATTCGTCCATCTGATTCGAACTTTGTACTTTGCTATGAAGTTCCACCAGGAATGAGTTTTCATACAAAAACTGTCTATTTCAACTTAATTCGTCCATCCAAAACGAACTTTGTACTTTGCTATGAAGTTCCACCAGGAATGAGTTTTTATGCAAAAACTGTCTATTTCAACTAACTTTGTCCATCCAAAACGAACTTTGTACTTTGCTATGAAGTTCCACCAGGAATGAGTTTTCATACAAAAACTGTCTATTTCAACTAAATTGATCCATCCAAAACGAACTTTGTACTTTGCTATGAAGTTCCACCAGGAATGAGTTTTCATGCAAAAACTGTCTATTTCAACTTAATTCGTCCATCTGATTCGAACTTTGTACTTTGCTATGAAGTTCCACCAGGAATGAGTTTTCATACAAAAACTGTCTATTTCAACTTAATTCGTCCATCCAAAACGAACTTTGTACTTTGCTATGAAGTTCCACCAGGAATGAGTTTTTATGCAAAAACTGTCTATTTCAACTAACTTTGTCCATCCAAAACGAACTTTGTACTTTGCTATGAAGTTCCACCAGGAATGAGTTTTCATACAAAAACTGTCTATTTCAACTAAATTGATCCATCCAAAACGAACTTTGTACTTTGCTATGAAGTTCCACCAGGAATGAGTTTTTATGCAAAAACTGTCTATTTCAACTAACTTTGTCCATCCAAAACGAACTTTGTACTTTGCTATGAAGTTCTACCAGGAATGAGTTTTCATACAAAAACTGTCTATTTCAACTAAATTGATCCATCCAAAACGAACTTTGTACTTTGCTATGAAGTTCCACCAGGAATGAGTTTTCATGCAAAAACTGTCTATTTCAACTAAATTGATCCATCCAAAACGAACTTTGTACTTTGCTATGAAGTTCCACCAGGAATGAGTTTTCATGCAAAAACTGTCTATTTCAACTAAATTGATCCATCCAAAACGAACTTTGTACTTTGCTATGAAGTTCCACCAGGAATGAGTTTTCATGCAAAAACTGTCTATTTCAACTAACTTTGTCCATCCAAAACGAACTTTGTACTTTGCTATGAAGTTCCACCAGGAATGAGTTTTCATGCAAAAACTGTCTATTTCAACTAACTTTGTCCATCCAAAACGAACTTTGTACTTTGCTATGAAGTTCCACCAGGAATGAGTTTTCATGCAAAAACTGTCTATTTCAACTAACTTTGTCCATCTAAAACGAACTTTGTACTTTGCTATGAAGTTCCACCAGGAATGAGTTTTTATGCAAAAACTGTCTATTTCAACTAACTTTGTCCATCCAAAACGAACTTTGTACTTTGCTATGAAGTTCCACCAGGAATGAGTTTTCATACAAAAACTGTCTATTTCAACTAAATTGATCCATCCAAAACGAACTTTGTACTTTGCTATGAAGTTCCACCAGGAATGAGTTTTCATGCAAAAACTGTCTATTTCAACTTAATTCGCCCATCTGATTCGAACTTTGTACTTTGCTATGAAGTTCCACCAGGAATGAGTTTTCATACAAAAACTGTCTATTTCAACTTAATTCGTCCATCCAAAACGAACTTTGTACTTTGCTATGAAGTTCCACCAGGAATGAGTTTTTATGCAAAAACTGTCTATTTCAACTAACTTTGTCCATCCAAAACGAACTTTGTACTTTGCTATGAAGTTCCACCAGGAATGAGTTTTCATACAAAAACTGTCTATTTCAACTAAATTGATCCATCCAAAACGAACTTTGTACTTTGCTATGAAGTTCCACCAGGAATGAGTTTTTATGCAAAAACTGTCTATTTCAACTAACTTTGTCCATCCAAAACGAACTTTGTTCTTTGCTATGAAGTTCCACCAGGAATGAGTTTTCATGCAAAAACTGTCTATTTCAACTAACTTTGTCCATCCAAAACGAACTTTGTACTTTGCTATGAAGTTCCACCAGGAATGAGTTTTCATGCAAAAACTGTCTATTTCAACTAAATTGATCCATCCAAAACGAACTTTGTACTTTGCTATGAAGTTCCACCAGGAATGAGTTTTCATGCAAAAACTGTCTATTTCAACTAAATTGATCCATCCAAAACGAACTTTGTACTTTGCTATGAAGTTCCACCAGGAATGAGTTTTCATGCAAAAACTGTCTATTTCAACTAACTTTGTCCATCCAAAACGAACTTTGTACTTTGCTATGAAGTTCCACCAGGAATGAGTTTTCATGCAAAAACTGTCTATTTCAACTAACTTTGTCCATCCAAAACGAACTTTGTACTTTGCTATGAAGTTCCACCAGGAATGAGTTTTCATGCAAAAACTGTCTATTTCAACTAACTTTGTCCATCCAAAACGAACTTTGTACTTTGCTATGAAGTTCCACCAGGAATGAGTTTTCATGCAAAAACTGTCTATTTCAACTTAATTCGTCCATCTGATTCGAACTTTGTACTTTGCTATGAAGTTCCACCAGGAATGAGTTTTCATACAAAAACTGTCTATTTCAACTTAATTCGTCCATCCAAAACGAACTTTGTACTTTGCTATGAAGTTCCACCAGGAATGAGTTTTCATACAAAAACTGTCTATTTCAACTAAATTGATCCATCCAAAACGAACTTTGTACTTTGCTATGAAGTTCCACCAGGAATGAGTTTTCATGCAAAAACTGTCTATTTCAACTAACTTTGTCCATCCAAAACGAACTTTGTACTTTGCTATGAAGCTCCACCAGGAATGAGTTTTCATACAAAAACTGTCTATTTCAACTAAATTGATCCATCCAAAACGAACTTTGTACTTTGCTATGAAGTTCCACCAGGAATGAGTTTTCATGCAAAAACTGTCTATTTCAACTAACTTTGTCCATCCAAAACGAACTTTGTACTTTGCTATGAAGTTCCACCAGGAATGAGTTTTCATACAAAAACTGTCTATTTCAACTAAATTGATCCATCCAAAACGAACTTTGTACTTTGCTATGAAGTTCCACCAGGAATGAGTTTTCATGCAAAAACTGTCTATTTCAACTAACTTTGTCCATCCAAAACGAACTTTGTACTTTGCTATGAAGTTCCACCAGGAATGAGTTTTCATACAAAAACTGTCTATTTCAACTAAATTGATCCATCCAAAACGAACTTTGTACTTTGCTATGAAGTTCCACCAGGAATGAGTTTTCATACAAAAACTGTCTATTTCAACTAAATTGATCCATCCAAAACGAACTTAGTACTTTGCTATGAAGTTCCACCAGGAATGAGTTTTCATACAAAAACTGTCTATTTCAACTTAATTCGTCCATCCAAAACGAACTTTGTACTTTGCTATGAAGTTCCACCAGGAATGAGTTTTCATACAAAAACTGTCTATTTCAACTAAATTGATCCATCCAAAACGAACTTTGTACTTTGCTATGAAGTTCCACCAGGAATGAGTTTTCATGCAAAAACTGTCTATTTCAACTAACTTTGTCCATCCAAAACGAACTTTGTACTTTGCTATGAAGTTCCACCAGGAATGAGTTTTCATACAAAAACTGTCTATTTCAACTAAATTGATCCATCCAAAACGAACTTTGTACTTTGCTATGAAGTTCCACCAGGAATGAGTTTTCATGCAAAAACTGTCTATTTCAACTTAATTCGTCCATCTGATTCGAACTTTGTACTTTGCTATGAAGTTCCACCAGGAATGAGTTTTCATACAAAAACTGTCTATTTCAACTTAATTCGTCCATCCAAAACGAACTTTGTACTTTGCTATGAAGTTCCACCAGGAATGAGTTTTCATACAAAAACTGTCTATTTCAACTAAATTGATCCATCCAAAACGAACTTTGTACTTTGCTATGAAGTTCCACCAGGAATGAGTTTTCATGCAAAAACTGTCTATTTCAACTAACTTTGTCCATCCAAAACGAACTTTGTACTTTGCTATGAAGTTCCACCAGGAATGAGTTTTCATACAAAAACTGTCTATTTCAACTAACTTTGTCCATCCAAAACGAACTTTGTACTTTGCTATGAAGTTTTACCAGGAATGAGTTTTCATACAAAAACTGTCTATTTCAACTAAATTGATCCATCCAAAACGAACTTTGTACTTTGCTATGAAGTTCCACCAGGAATGAGTTTTTATGCAAAAACTGTCTATTTCAACTAACTTTGTCCATCCAAAACGAACTTTGTACTTTGCTATGAAGTTCTACCAGGAATGAGTTTTCATACAAAAACTGTCTATTTCAAATAAATTGATCCATCCAAAACGAACTTTGTACTTTGCTATGAAGTTCCACCAGGAATGAGTTTTTATGCAAAAACTGTCTATTTCAACTAACTTTGTCCATCTAAAACGAACTTTGTACTTTGCTATGAAGTTCCACCAGGAATGAGTTTTCATACAAAAACTGTCTATTTCAACTAAATTGATCCATCCAAAACGAACTTTGTACTTTGCTATGAAGTTCCACCAGGAATGAGTTTTCATGCAAAAACTGTCTATTTCAACTAACTTTGTCCATCCAAAACGAACTTTGTACTTTGCTATGAAGTTCCACCAGGAATGAGTTTTCATGCAAAAACTGTCTATTTCAACTAACTTTGTCCATCTAAAACGAACTTTGTACTTTGCTATGAAGTTCCACCAGGAATGAGTTTTCATGCAAAAACTGTCTATTTCAACTTAATTCGTCCATCTGATTCGAACTTTGTACTTTGCTATGAAGTTCCACCAGGAATGAGTTTTCATACAAAAACTGTCTATTTCAACTTAATTCGTCCATCCAAAACGAACTTTGTACTTTGCTATGAAGTTCCACCAGGAATGAGTTTTTATGCAAAAACTGTCTATTTCAACTAACTTTGTCCATCCAAAACGAACTTTGTACTTTGCTATGAAGTTCCACCAGGAATGAGTTTTCATACAAAAACTGTCTATTTCAACTAAATTGATCCATCCAAAACGAACTTTGTACTTTGCTATGAAGTTCCACCAGGAATGAGTTTTCATGCAAAAACTGTCTATTTCAACTTAATTCGTCCATCTGATTCGAACTTTGTACTTTGCTATGAAGTTCCACCAGGAATGAGTTTTCATACAAAAACTGTCTATTTCAACTTAATTCGTCCATCCAAAACGAACTTTGTACTTTGCTATGAAGTTCCACCAGGAATGAGTTTTTATGCAAAAACTGTCTATTTCAACTAACTTTGTCCATCCAAAACGAACTTTGTACTTTGCTATGAAGTTCCACCAGGAATGAGTTTTCATACAAAAACTGTCTATTTCAACTAAATTGATCCATCCAAAACGAACTTTGTACTTTGCTATGAAGTTCCACCAGGAATGAGTTTTTATGCAAAAACTGTCTATTTCAACTAACTTTGTCCATCCAAAACGAACTTTGTACTTTGCTATGAAGTTCTACCAGGAATGAGTTTTCATACAAAAACTGTCTATTTCAACTAAATTGATCCATCCAAAACGAACTTTGTACTTTGCTATGAAGTTCCACCAGGAATGAGTTTTTATGCAAAAACTGTCTATTTCAACTTAATTCGTCCATCCAAAACGAACTTTGTACTTTGCTATGAAGTTCCACCAGGAATGAGTTTTCATACAAAAACTGTCTATTTCAACTTAATTCGTCCATCCAAAACGAACTTTGTACTTTGCTATGAAGTTCCACCAGGAATGAGTTTTCATGCAAAAACTGTCTATTTCAACTAACTTTGTCCATCCAAAACGAACTTTGTACTTTGCTATGAAGTTCCACCAGGAATGAGTTTTCATGCAAAAACTGTCTATTTCAACTTAATTCGTCCATCTGATTCGAACTTTGTACTTTGCTATGAAGTTCCACCAGGAATGAGTTTTCATACAAAAACTGTCTATTTCAACTAAATTGATCCATCCAAAACGAACTTTGTACTTTGCTATGAAGTTCCACCAGGAATGAGTTTTCATGCAAAAACTGTCTATTTCAACTTAATTCGTCCATCTGATTCGAACTTTGTACTTTGCTATGAAGTTCCACCAGGAATGAGTTTTCATACAAAAACTGTCTATTTCAACTAAATTGATCCATCCAAAACGAACTTTGTACTTTGCTATGAAGTTCCACCAGGAATGAGTTTTCATGCAAAAACTGTCTATTTCAACTTAATTCGTCCATCTGATTCGAACTTTGTACTTTGCTATGAAGTTCCACCAGGAATGAGTTTTCATACAAAAACTGTCTATTTCAACTAACTTTGTCCATCCAAAACGAACTTTGTTCTTTGCTATGAAGTTCCACCAGGAATGAGTTTTCATGCAAAAACTGTCTATTTCAACTAACTTTGTCCATCCAAAACGAACTTTGTACTTTGCTATGAAGTTCCACCAGGAATGAGTTTTCATGCAAAAACTGTCTATTTCAACTAAATTGATCCATCCAAAACGAACTTTGTACTTTGCTATGAAGTTCCACCAGGAATGAGTTTTCATGCAAAAACTGTCTATTTCAACTAACTTTGTCCATCCAAAACGAACTTTGTACTTTGCTATGAAGTTCCACCAGGAATGAGTTTTCATGCAAAAACTGTCTATTTCAACTAACTTTGTCCATCCAAAACGAACTTTGTACTTTGCTATGAAGTTCCACCAGGAATGAGTTTTCATGCAAAAACTGTCTATTTCAACTAACTTTGTCCATCCAAAACGAACTTTGTACTTTGCTATGAAGTTCCACCAGGAATGAGTTTTCATGCAAAAACTGTCTATTTCAACTTAATTCGTCCATCTGATTCGAACTTTGTACTTTGCTATGAAGTTCCACCAGGAATGAGTTTTCATACAAAAACTGTCTATTTCAACTTAATTCGTCCATCCAAAACGAACTTTGTACTTTGCTATGAAGTTCCACCAGGAATGAGTTTTCATGCAAAAACTGTCTATTTCAACTAACTTTGTCCATCCAAAACGAACTTTGTACTTTGCTATGAAGTTCCACCAGGAATGAGTTTTCATACAAAAACTGTCTATTTCAACTAAATTGATCCATCCAAAACGAACTTTGTACTTTGCTATGAAGTTCCACCAGGAATGAGTTTTTATGCAAAAACTGTCTATTTCAACTAACTTTGTCCATCCAAAACGAACTTTGTACTTTGCTATGAAGTTCTACCAGGAATGAGTTTTCATACAAAAACTGTCTATTTCAAATAAATTGATCCATCCAAAACGAACTTTGTACTTTGCTATGAAGTTCCACCAGGAATGAGTTTTTATGCAAAAACTGTCTATTTCAACTAACTTTGTCCATCTAAAACGAACTTTGTACTTTGCTATGAAGTTCCACCAGGAATGAGTTTTCATACAAAAACTGTCTATTTCAACTAAATTGATCCATCCAAAACGAACTTTGTACTTTGCTATGAAGTTCCACCAGGAATGAGTTTTTATGCAAAAACTGTCTATTTCAACTAACTTTGTCCATCCAAAACGAACTTTGTACTTTGCTATGAAGTTCTACCAGGAATGAGTTTTCATACAAAAACTGTCTATTTCAACTAAATTGATCCATCCAAAACGAACTTTGTACTTTGCTATGAAGTTCCACCAGGAATGAGTTTTCATGCAAAAACTGTCTATTTCAACTAACTTTGTCCATCCAAAACGAACTTTGTACTTTGCTATGAAGTTCCACCAGGAATGAGTTTTCATGCAAAAACTGTCTATTTCAACTAACTTTGTCCATCCAAAACGAACTTTGTACTTTGCTATGAAGTTCCACCAGGAATGAGTTTTCATGCAAAAACTGTCTATTTCAACTTAATTCGTCCATCTGATTCGAACTTTGTACTTTGCTATGAAGTTCCACCAGGAATGAGTTTTCATACAAAAACTGTCTATTTCAACTTAATTCGTCCATCCAAAACGAACTTTGTACTTTGCTATGAAGTTCCACCAGGAATGAGTTTTCATGCAAAAACTGTCTATTTCAACTAACTTTGTCCATCCAAAACGAACTTTGTACTTTGCTATGAAGTTCCACCAGGAATGAGTTTTCATGCAAAAACTGTCTATTTCAACTAAATTGATCCATCCAAAACGAACTTTGTACTTTGCTATGAAGTTCCACCAGGAATGAGTTTTCATGCAAAAACTGTCTATTTCAACTAACTTTGTCCATCCAAAACGAACTTTGTACTTTGCTATGAAGTTCCACCAGGAATGAGTTTTCATGCAAAAACTGTCTATTTCAACTAACTTTGTCCATCCAAAACGAACTTTGTACTTTGCTATGAAGTTCCACCAGGAATGAGTTTTCATGCAAAAACTGTCTATTTCAACTAACTTTGTCCATCCAAAACGAACTTTGTACTTTGCTATGAAGTTCCACCAGGAATGACTTTTCATGCAAAAACTGTCTATTTCAACTTAATTCGTCCATCTGATTCGAACTTTGTACTTTGCTATGAAGTTCCACCAGGAATGAGTTTTCATACAAAAACTGTCTATTTCAACTTAATTCGTCCATCCAAAACGAACTTTGTACTTTGCTATGAAGTTCCACCAGGAATGAGTTTTCATGCAAAAACTGTCTATTTCAACTAACTTTGTCCATCCAAAACGAACTTTGTACTTTGCTATGAAGTTCCACCAGGAATGAGTTTTCATGCAAAAACTGTCTATTTCAACTAACTTTGTCCATCCAAAACGAACTTTGTTCTTTGCTATGAAGTTCCACCAGGAATGAGTTTTCATCCAAAAACTGTCTATTTCAACTTAATTCGTCCATCTGATTCGAACTTTGTACTTTGCTATGAAGTTCCACCAGGAATGAGTTTTCATACAAAAACTGTCTATTTCAACTTAATTCGTCCATCCAAAACGAACTTTGTACTTTGCTATGAAGTTCCACCAGGAATGAGTTTTCATGCAAAAAACTGTCTATTTCAACTAACTTTGTCCATCCAAAACGAACTTTGTACTTTGCTATGAAGTTCCACCAGGAATGAGTTTTCATGCAAAAACTGTCTATTTCAACTAACTTTTTCCATCCAAAACGAACTTTGTACTTTGCTATGAAGTTCCACCAGGAATGAGTTTTCATACAAAAACTGTCTATTTCAACTAAATTGATCCATCCAAAACGAACGTTGTACTTTGCTATGAAGTTCCACCAGGAATGAGTTTTTATGCAAAAACTGTCTATTTCAACTAACTTTGTCCATCCAAAACGAACTTTGTACTTTGCTATGAAGTTCCACCAGGAATGAGTTTTCATACAAAAACTGTCTATTTCAACTTAATTCGTCCATCCAAAACGAACTTTGTACTTTGCTATGAAGTTCCACCAGGAATGAGTTTTCATGCAAAAACTGTCTATTTCAACTTAATTCGTCCATCTGATTCGAACTTTGTACTTTGCTATGAAGTTCCACCAGGAATGAGTTTTCATACAAAAACTGTCTATTTCAACTAAATTGATCCATCCAAAACGAACTTTGTACTTTGCTATGAAGTTCCACCAGGAATGAGTTTTTATGCAAAAACTGTCTATTTCAACTAACTTTGTCCATCCAAAACGAACTTTGTACTTTGCTATGAAGTTCTACCAGGAATGAGTTTTCATACAAAAACTGTCTATTTCAAATAAATTGATCCATCCAAAACGAACTTTGTACTTTGCTATGAAGTTCCACCAGGAATGAGTTTTTATGCAAAAACTGTCTATTTCAACTAACTTTGTCCATCTAAAACGAACTTTGTACTTTGCTATGAAGTTCCACCAGGAATGAGTTTTCATACAAAAACTGTCTATTTCAACTAAATTGATCCATCCAAAACGAACTTTGTACTTTGCTATGAAGTTCCACCAGGAATGAGTTTTCATGCAAAAACTGTCTATTTCAACTAACTTTGTCCATCCAAAACGAACTTTGTACTTTGCTATGAAGTTCTACCAGGAATGAGTTTTCATACAAAAACTGTCTATTTCAACTAAATTGATCCATCCAAAACGAACTTTGTACTTTGCTATGAAGTTCCACCAGGAATGAGTTTTCATGCAAAAACTGTCTATTTCAACTTAATTCGTCCATCTGATTCGAACTTTGTACTTTGCTATGAAGTTCCACCAGGAATGAGTTTTCATACAAAAACTGTCTATTTCAACTTAATTCGTCCATCCAAAACGAACTTTGTACTTTGCTATGAAGTTCCACCAGGAATGAGTTTTCATGCAAAAACTGTCTATTTCAACTAACTTTGTCCATCCAAAACGAACTTTGTACTTTGCTATGAAGTTCCACCAGGAATGAGTTTTCATGCAAAAACTGTCTATTTCAACTAAATTGATCCATCCAAAACGAACTTTGTACTTTGCTATGAAGTTCCACCAGGAATGAGTTTTCATGCAAAAACTGTCTATTTCAACTAACTTTGTCCATCCAAAACGAACTTTGTACTTTGCTATGAAGTTCCACCAGGAATGAGTTTTCATGCAAAAACTGTCTATTTCAACTAACTTTGTCCATCCAAAACGAACTTTGTACTTTGCTATGAAGTTCCACCAGGAATGAGTTTTCATGCAAAAACTGTCTATTTCAACTAACTTTGTCCATCCAAAACGAACTTTGTACTTTGCTATGAAGTTCCACCAGGAATGAGTTTTCATGCAAAAACTGTCTATTTCAACTAACTTTGTCCATCCAAAACGAACTTTGTACTTTGCTATGAAGTTCCACCAGGAATGAGTTTTCATGCAAAAACTGTCTATTTCAACTAACTTTGTCCATCCAAAACGAACTTTGTTCTTTGCTATGAAGTTCCACCAGGAATGAGTTTTCATGCAAAAACTGTCTATTTCAACTTAATTCGTCCATCTGATTCGAACTTTGTACTTTGCTATGAAGTTCCACCAGGAATGAGTTTTCATACAAAAACTGTCTATTTCAACTTAATTCGTCCATCCAAAACGAACTTTGTACTTTGCTATGAAGTTCTACCAGGAATGAGTTTTCATACAAAAACTGTCTATTTCAACTAAATTGATCCATCCAAAACGAACTTTGTACTTTGCTATGAAGTTCCACCAGGAATGAGTTTTCATGCAAAAACTGTCTATTTCAACTAACTTTGTCCATCCAAAACGAACTTTGTACTTTGCTATGAAGTTCCACCAGGAATGAGTTTTCATGCAAAAACTGTCTATTTCAACTAACTTTGTCCATCCAAAACGAACTTTGTACTTTGCTATGAAGTTCTACCAGGAATGAGTTTTCATACAAAAACTGTCTATTTCAACTAACTTTGTCCATCCAAAACGAACTTTGTACTTTGCTATGAAGTTCCACCAGGAATGAGTTTTCATGCAAAAACTGTCTATTTCAACTTAATTCGTCCATCCAAAACGAACTTTGTACTTTGCTATGAAGTTCCACCAGGAATGAGTTTTCATACAAAAACTGTCTATTTCAACTAAATTGATCCATCCAAAACGAACTTTGTACTTTGCTATGAAGTTCCACCAGGAATGAGTTTTCATGCAAAAACTGTCTATTTCAACTAACTTTGTCCATCCAAAACGAACTTTGTTCTTTGCTATGAAGTTCCACCAGGAATGAGTTTTCATGCAAAAACTGTCTATTTCAACTTAATTCGTCCATCTGATTCGAACTTTGTACTTTGCTATGAAGTTCCACCAGGAATGAGTTTTCATACAAAAACTGTCTATTTCAACTTAATTCGTCCATCCAAAACGAACTTTGTACTTTGCTATGAAGTTCTACCAGGAATGAGTTTTCATGCAAAAACTGTCTATTTCAACTAACTTTGTCCATCCAAAACGAACTTTGTACTTTGCTATGAAGTTCCACCAGGAATGAGTTTTCATGCAAAAACTGTCTATTTCAACTAACTTTGTCCATCCAAAACGAACTTTGTTCTTTGCTATGAAGTTCCACCAGGAATGAGTTTTCATGCAAAAACTGTCTATTTCAACTAACTTTGTCCATCCAAAACGAACTTTGTACTTTGCTATGAAGTTCTACCAGGAATGAGTTTTCATACAAAAACTGTCTATTTCAACTAAATTGATCCATCCAAAACGAACTTTGTACTTTGCTATGAAGTTCCACCAGGAATGAGTTTTCATGCAAAAACTGTCTATTTCAACTAACTTTGTCCATCCAAAACGAACTTTGTACTTTGCTATGAAGTTCCACCAGGAATGAGTTTTCATGCAAGAACTGTCTATTTCAACTAAATTGATCCATCCAAAACGAACTTTGTACTTTGCTATGAAGTTCCACCAGGAATGAGTTTTCATGCAAAAACTGTCTATTTCAACTAACTTTGTCCATCCAAAACGAACTTTGTACTTTGCTATGAAGTTCCACCAGGAATGAGTTTTCATGCAAAAACTGTCTATTTCAACTAACTTTGTCCATCCAAAACGAACTTTGTACTTTGCTATGAAGTTCCACCAGGAATGAGTTTTCATGCAAAAACTGTCTATTTCAACTTAATTCGTCCATCCAAAACGAACTTTGTACTTTGCTATGAAGTTCCACCAGGAATGAGTTTTCATGCAAAAACTGTCTATTTCAACTTAATTCGTCCATCCAAAACGAACTTTGTACTTTGCTATGAAGTTCCACCAGGAATGAGTTTTCATGCAAAAACTGTCTATTTCAACTAACTTTGTCCATCCAAAACGAACTTTGTACTTTGCTATGAAGTTCTACCAGGAGTGTGTTACCATGCAAAACCTGTCTATTTCAACTAATTTTGTCCATCCGATACGAACTTTGTACTTTGCTATGAAGTTCCACCAGGAGTGAGTTTTCATGCAAAAACTGTCTATTTCAACTTAATTCGTCCATCCAAAACGAACTTTGTACTTTGCTATGAAGTTCCACCAGGAATGAGTTTTCATGCAAAAACTGTCTATTTCAACTAACTTTGTCCATCCAAAACGAACTTTGTACTTTGCTATGAAGTTCCACCAGGAATGAGTTTTCATGCAAAAACTGTCTATTTCAACTTAATTCGTCCATCCAAAACGAACTTTGTACTTTGCTATGAAGTTCCACCAGGAATGAGTTTTCATACAAAAACTGTCTATTTCAACTTAATTGATCCATCCAAAACGAACTTTGTACTTTGCTATGAAGTTCCACCAGGAATGAGTTTTCATGCAAAAACTGTCTATTTCAACTTAATTCGTCCATCCAAAACGAACTTTGTACTTTGCTATGAAGTTCCACCAGGAATGACTTTTCATGCAAAAACTGTCTATTTCAACTTAATTCGTCCATCTGATTCGAACTTTGTACTTTGCTATGAAGTTCCACCAGGAATGAGTTTTCATGCAAAAACTGTCTATTTCAACTAAATTGATCCATCCAAAACGAACTTTGTACTTTGCTATGAAGTTCCACCAGGAATGAGTTTTCATGCAAAAACTGTCTATTTCAACTTAATTCGTCCATCTGATTCGAACTTTGTACTTTGCTATGAAGTTCCACCAGGAATGAGTTTTCATACAAAAACTGTCTATTTCAACTAAATTGATCCATCCAAAACGAACTTTGTACTTTGCTATGAAGTTCCACCAGGAATGAGTTTTCATGCAAAAACTGTCTATTTCAACTTAATTCGTCCATCTGATTCGAACTTTGTACTTTGCTATGAAGTTCCACCAGGAATGAGTTTTCATACAAAAACTGTCTATTTCAACTTAATTCGTCCATCCAAAACGAACTTTGTACTTTGCTATGAAGTTCCACCAGGAATGAGTTTTCATGCAAAAACTGTCTATTTCAACTAACTTTGTCCATCCAAAACGAACTTTGTACATTGCTTTGAAGTTCCACCAGGAATGAGTTTTCATGCAAAAACTGTCTATTTCAACTAAATTGATCCATCCAAAACGAACTTTGTACTTTGCTATGAAGTTCCACCAGGAATGAGTTTTCATGCAAAAACTGTCTATTTCAACTTAATTCGTCCATCTGATTCGAACTTTGTACTTTGCTATGAAGTTCCACCAGGAATGAGTTTTCATGCAAAAACTGTCTATTTCAACTAACTTTGTCCATCCAAAACGAACTTTGTACTTTGCTATGAAGTTCCACCAGGAATGAGTTTTCATGCAAAAACTGTCTATTTCAACTAACTTTGTCCATCTAAAACGAACTTTGTACTTTGCTATGAAGTTCCACCAGGAATGAGTTTTCATGCAAAAACTGTCTATTTCAACTTAATTCGTCCATCTGATTCGAACTTTGTACTTTGCTATGAAGTTCCACCAGGAATGAGTTTTCATACAAAAACTGTCTATTTCAACTTAATTCGTCCATCCAAAACGAACTTTGTACTTTGCTATGAAGTTCCACCAGGAATGAGTTTTCATGCAAAAACTGTCTATTTCAACTAACTTTGTCCATCCAAAACGAACTTTGTACATTGCTATGAAGTTCCACCAGGAATGAGTTTTCATGCAAAAACTGTCTATTTCAACTAAATTGATCCATCCAAAACGAACTTTGTACTTTGCTATGAAGTTCCACCAGGAATGAGTTTTCATGCAAAAACTGTCTATTTCAACTAACTTTGTCCATCCAAAACGAACTTTGTACTTTGCTATGAAGTTCCACCAGGAATGAGTTTTCATGCAAAAACTGTCTATTTCAACTAACTTTGTCCATCCAAAACGAACTTTGTACTTTGCTATGAAGTTCCACCAGGAATGAGTTTTCATGCAAAAACTGTCTATTTCAACTAACTTTGTCCATCCAAAACGAACTTTGTACTTTGCTATGAAGTTCCACCAGGAATGACTTTTCATGCAAAAACTGTCTATTTCAACTTAATTCGTCCATCTGATTCGAACTTTGTACTTTGCTATGAAGTTCCACCAGGAATGAGTTTTCATACAAAAACTGTCTATTTCAACTTAATTCGTCCATCCAAAACGAACTTTGTACTTTGCTATGAAGTTCCACCAGGAATGAGTTTTCATGCAAAAACTGTCTATTTCAACTAAATTGATCCATCCAAAACGAACTTTGTACTTTGCTATGAAGTTCCACCAGGAATGAGTTTTCATGCAAAAACTGTCTATTTCAACTAACTTTGTCCATCCAAAACGAACTTTGTACTTTGCTATGAAGTTCTACCAGGAATGAGTTTTCATACAAAAACTGTCTATTTCAAATAAATTGATCCATCCAAAACGAACTTTGTACTTTGCTATGAAGTTCCACCAGGAATGAGTTTTTATGCAAAAACTGTCTATTTCAA
The DNA here is from genome assembly GCF_943734755.1 of Anopheles moucheti. Taxonomy (NCBI): domain Eukaryota; kingdom Metazoa; phylum Arthropoda; class Insecta; order Diptera; family Culicidae; genus Anopheles; species Anopheles moucheti. The sequence goes on from NW_026453741.1 coordinate 26,652, forward strand.
CTAACTTTGTCCATCTAAAACGAACTTTGTACTTTGCTATGAAGTTCCACCAGGAATGAGTTTTCATACAAAAACTGTCTATTTCAACTAAATTGATCCATCCAAAACGAACTTTGTACTTTGCTATGAAGTTCCACCAGGAATGAGTTTGTATGCAAAAACTGTCTATTTCAACTAACTTTGTCCATCCAAAACGAACTTTGTACTTTGCTATGAAGTTCTACCAGGAATGAGTTTTCATACAAAAACTGTCTATTTCAACTAAATTGATCCATCCAAAACGAACTTTGTACTTTGCTATGAAGTTCCACCAGGAATGAGTTTTCATGCAAAAACTGTCTATTTCAACTAACTTTGTCCATCCAAAACGAACTTTGTACTTTGCTATGAAGTTCCACCAGGAATGAGTTTTCATGCAAAAACTGTCTATTTCAACTAAATTGATCCATCCAAAACGAACTTTGTACTTTGCTATGAAGTTCCACCAGGAATGAGTTTTCATGCAAAAACTGTCTATTTCAACTAACTTTGTCCATCCAAAACGAACTTTGTACTTTGCTATGAAGTTCCACCAGGAATGAGTTTTCATGCAAAAACTGTCTATTTCAACTAACTTTGTCCATCCAAAACGAACTTTGTACTTTGCTATGAAGTTCCACCAGGAATGAGTTTTCATGCAAAAACTGTCTATTTCAACTAACTTTGTCCATCCAAAACGAACTTTGTACTTTGCTATGAAGTTCCACCAGGAATGAGTTTTCATGCAAAAACTGTCTATTTCAACTAACTTTGTCCATCCAAAACGAACTTTGTTCTTTGCTATGAAGTTCCACCAGGAATGAGTTTTCATGCAAAAACTGTCTATTTCAACTTAATTCGTCCATCTGATTCGAACTTTGTACTTTGCTATGAAGTTCCACCAGGAATGAGTTTTCATACAAAAACTGTCTATTTCAACTTAATTCGTCCATCCAAAACGAACTTTGTACTTTGCTATGAAGTTCCACCAGGAATGAGTTTTCATGCAAAAACTGTCTATTTCAACTAACTTTGTCCATCCAAAACGAACTTTGTTCTTTGCTATGAAGTTCCACCAGGAATGAGTTTTCATGCAAAAACTGTCTATTTCAACTAAATTGATCCATCCAAAACGAACTTTGTACTTTGCTATGAAGTTCCACCAGGAATGAGTTTTCATGCAAAAACTGTCTATTTCAACTAACTTTGTCCATCCAAAACGAACTTTGTACTTTGCTATGAAGTTCCACCAGGAATGAGTTTTCATGCAAAAACTGTCTATTTCAACTAACTTTGTCCATCCAAAACGAACTTTGTTCTTTGCTATGAAGTTCCACCAGGAATGAGTTTTCATGCAAAAACTGTCTATTTCAACTTAATTCGTCCATCTGATTCGAACTTTGTACTTTGCTATGAAGTTCCACCAGGAATGAGTTTTCATACAAAAACTGTCTATTTCAACTTAATTCGTCCATCCAAAACGAACTTTGTACTTTGCTATGAAGTTCCACCAGGAATGAGTTTTCATGCAAAAACTGTCTATTTCAACTAACTTTGTCCATCCAAAACGAACTTTGTACTTTGCTATGAAGTTCCACCAGGAATGAGTTTTCATGCAAAAACTGTCTATTTCAACTAACTTTGTCCATCCAAAACGAACTTTGTACTTTGCTATGAAGTTCCACCAGGAATGAGTTTTCATACAAAAACTGTCTATTTCAACTAAATTGATCCATCCAAAACGAACTTTGTACTTTGCTATGAAGTTCCACCAGGAATGAGTTTTTATGCAAAAACTGTCTATTTCAACTAACTTTGTCCATCCAAAAGGAACTTTGTACTTTGCTATGAAGTTCTACCAGGAATGAGTTTTCATACAAAAACTGTCTATTTCAAATAAATTGATCCATCCAAAACGAACTTTGTACTTTGCTATGAAGTTCCACCAGGAATGAGTTTTTATGCAAAAACTGTCTATTTCAACTAACTTTGTCCATCTAAAACGAACTTTGTACTTTGCTATGAAGTTCCACCAGGAATGAGTTTTCATACAAAAACTGTCTATTTCAACTAAATTGATCCATCCAAAACGAACTTTGTACTTTGCTATGAAGTTCCACCAGGAATGAGTTTTCATGCAAAAACTGTCTATTTCAACTAACTTTGTCCATCCAAAACGAACTTTGTACTTTGCTATGAAGTTCTACCAGGAATGAGTTTTCATACAAAAACTGTCTATTTCAACTTAATTGATCCATCCAAAACGAACTTTGTACTTTGCTATGAAGTTCCACCAGGAATGAGTTTTCATGCAAAAACTGTCTATTTCAACTAACTTTGTCCATCCAAAACGAACTTTGTACTTTGCTATGAAGTTCCACCAGGAATGAGTTTTCATGCAAAAACTGTCTATTTCAACTAACTTTGTCCATCCAAAACGAACTTTGTACTTTGCTATGAAGTTCCACCAGGAATGAGTTTTCATGCAAAAACTGTCTATTTCAACTTAATTCGTCCATCCAAAACGAACTTTGTACTTTGCTATGAAGTTCCACCAGGAATGAGTTTTCATGCAAAAACTGTCTATTTCAACTTAATTCGTCCATCCAAAACGAACTTTGTACTTTGCTATGAAGTTCCACCAGGAATGAGTTTTCATGCAAAAACTGTCTATTTCAACTAACTTTGTCCATCCAAAACGAACTTTGTACTTTGCTATGAAGTTCTACCAGGAGTGTGTTACCATGCAAAACCTGTCTATTTCAACTAATTTTGTCCATCCGATACGAACTTTGTACTTTGCTATGAAGTTCCACCAGGAATGAGTTTTCATGCAAAAACTGTCTATTTCAACTAACTTTGTCCATCCAAAACGAACTTTGTACTTTGCTATGAAGTTCCACCAGGAATGACTTTTCATGCAAAAACTGTCTATTTCAACTTAATTCGTCCATCCAAAACGAACTTTGTACTTTGCTATGAAGTTCCACCAGGAATGAGTTTTCATGCAAAAACTGTCTATTTCAACTACTTTGTCCATCCAAAACGAACTTTGTACTTTGCTATGAAGTTCCACCAGGAATGAGTTTTCATGCAAAAACTGTCTATTTCAACTAACTTTGTCCATCCAAAACGAACTTTGTACTTTGCTATGAAGTTCCACCAGGAATGAGTTTTCATGCAAAAACTGTCTATTTCAACTAACTTTGTCCATCCAAAACGAACTTTGTACTTTGCTATGAAGTTCCACCAGGAATGACTTTTCATGCAAAAACTGTCTATTTCAACTTAATTCGTCCATCTGATTCGAACTTTGTACTTTGCTATGAAGTTCCACCAGGAATGAGTTTTCATACAAAAACTGTCTATTTCAACTTAATTCGTCCATCCAAAACGAACTTTGTACTTTGCTATGAAGTTCCACCAGGAATGAGTTTTCATGCAAAAACTGTCTATTTCAACTAAATTGATCCATCCAAAACGAACTTTGTACTTTGCTATGAAGTTCCACCAGGAATGAGTTTTCATGCAAAAACTGTCTATTTCAACTAACTTTGTCCATCCAAAACGAACTTTGTACTTTGCTATGAAGTTCCACCAGGAATGAGTTTTCATGCAAAAACTGTCTATTTCAACTAACTTTGTCCATCCAAAACGAACTTTGTTCTTTGCTATGAAGTTCCACCAGGAATGAGTTTTCATGCAAAAACTGTCTATTTCAACTAACTTTGTCCATCCAAAACGAACTTTGTACTTTGCTATGAAGTTCTACCAGGAATGAGTTTTCATACAAAAACTGTCTATTTCAACTAAATTGATCCATCCAAAACGAACTTTGTACTTTGCTATGAAGTTCCACCAGGAATGAGTTTTCATGCAAAAACTGTCTATTTCAACTAACTTTGTCCATCCAAAACGAACTTTGTACTTTGCTATGAAGTTCCACCAGGAATGAGTTTTCATGCAAGAACTGTCTATTTCAACTAAATTGATCCATCCAAAACGAACTTTGTACTTTGCTATGAAGTTCCACCAGGAATGAGTTTTCATGCAAAAACTGTCTATTTCAACTAACTTTGTCCATCCAAAACGAACTTTGTACTTTGCTATGAAGTTCCACCAGGAATGAGTTTTCATGCAAAAACTGTCTATTTCAACTAACTTTGTCCATCCAAAACGAACTTTGTACTTTGCTATGAAGTTCCACCAGGAATGAGTTTTCATGCAAAAACTGTCTATTTCAACTTAATTCGTCCATCCAAAACGAACTTTGTACTTTGCTATGAAGTTCCACCAGGAATGAGTTTTCATGCAAAAACTGTCTATTTCAACTTAATTCGTCCATCCAAAACGAACTTTGTACTTTGCTATGAAGTTCCACCAGGAATGAGTTTTCATGCAAAAACTGTCTATTTCAACTAACTTTGTCCATCCAAAACGAACTTTGTACTTTGCTATGAAGTTCTACCAGGAGTGTGTTACCATGCAAAACCTGTCTATTTCAACTAATTTTGTCCATCCGATACGAACTTTGTACTTTGCTATGAAGTTCCACCAGGAATGAGTTTTCATGCAAAAACTGTCTATTTCAACTTAATTCGTCCATCCAAAACGAACTTTGTACTTTGCTATGAAGTTCCACCAGGAATGAGTTTTCATGCAAAAACTGTCTATTTCAACTAACTTTGTCCATCCAAAACGAACTTTGTACTTTGCTATGAAGTTCCACCAGGAATGAGTTTTCATGCAAAAACTGTCTATTTCAACTTAATTCGTCCATCCAAAACGAACTTTGTACTTTGCTATGAAGTTCCACCAGGAATGAGTTTTCATACAAAAACTGTCTATTTCAACTAAATTGATCCATCCAAAACGAACTTTGTACTTTGCTATGAAGTTCCACCAGGAATGAGTTTTCATGCAAAAACTGTCTATTTCAACTTAATTCGTCCATCCAAAACGAACTTTGTACTTTGCTATGAAGTTCCACCAGGAATGACTTTTCATGCAAAAACTGTCTATTTCAACTTAATTCGTCCATCTGATTCGAACTTTGTACTTTGCTATGAAGTTCCACCAGGAATGAGTTTTCATGCAAAAACTGTCTATTTCAACTAAATTGATCCATCCAAAACGAACTTTGTACTTTGCTATGAAGTTCCACCAGGAATGAGTTTTCATGCAAAAACTGTCTATTTCAACTTAATTCGTCCATCTGATTCGAACTTTGTACTTTGCTATGAAGTTCCACCAGGAATGAGTTTTCATACAAAAACTGTCTATTTCAACTAAATTGATCCATCCAAAACGAACTTTGTACTTTGCTATGAAGTTCCACCAGGAATGAGTTTTCATGCAAAAACTGTCTATTTCAACTTAATTCGTCCATCCAAAACGAACTTTGTACTTTGCTATGAAGTTCCACCAGGAATGAGTTTTCATACAAAAACTGTCTATTTCAACTTAATTCGTCCATCCAAAACGAACTTTGTACTTTGCTATGAAGTTCCACCAGGAATGAGTTTTCATGCAAAAACTGTCTATTTCAACTAACTTTGTCCATCCAAAACGAACTTTGTACATTGCTATGAAGTTCCACCAGGAATGAGTTTTCATGCAAAAACTGTCTATTTCAACTAAATTGATCCATCCAAAACGAACTTTGTACTTTGCTATGAAGTTCCACCAGGAATGAGTTTTCATGCAAAAACTGTCTATTTCAACTTAATTCGTCCATCTGATTCGAACTTTGTACTTTGCTATGAAGTTCCACCAGGAATGAGTTTTCATGCAAAAACTGTCTATTTCAACTAAATTGATCCATCCAAAACGAACTTTGTACTTTGCTATGAAGTTCCACCAGGAATGAGTTTTCATGCAAAAACTGTCTATTTCAACTTAATTCGTCCATCTGATTCGAACTTTGTACTTTGCTATGAAGTTCTACCAGGAATGAGTTTTCATGCAAGAACTGTCTATTTCAACTAAATTGATCCATCCAAAACGAACTTTGTACTTTGCTATGAAGTTCCACCAGGAATGAGTTTTCATGCAAAAACTGTCTATTTCAACTTAATTCGTCCATCTGATTCGAACTTTGTACTTTGCTATGAAGTTCCACCAGGAATGAGTTTTCATACAAAAACTGTCTATTTCAACTTAATTCGTCCATCCAAAACGAACTTTGTACTTTGCTATGAAGTTCCACCAGGAATGAGTTTTCATGCAAAAACTGTCTATTTCAACTAACTTTGTCCATCCAAAACGAACTTTGTACATTGCTATGAAGTTCCACCAGGAATGAGTTTTCATGCAAAAACTGTCTATTTCAACTAAATTGATCCATCCAAAACGAACTTTGTACTTTGCTATGAAGTTCCACCAGGAATGAGTTTTCATGCAAAAACTGTCTATTTCAACTAACTTTGTCCATCCAAAACGAACTTTGTACTTTGCTATGAAGTTCCACCAGGAATGAGTTTTCATGCAAAAACTGTCTATTTCAACTAACTTTGTCCATCCAAAACGAACTTTGTACTTTGCTATGAAGTTCCACCAGGAATGAGTTTTCATGCAAAAACTGTCTATTTCAACTAATTTTGTCCATCCGATACGAACTTTGTACTTTGCTATGAAGTTCCACCAGGAATGAGTTTTCATGCAAAAACTGTCTATTTCAACTAACTTTGTCCATCTAAAACGAACTTTGTACTTTGCTATGAAGTTCCACCAGGAATGAGTTTTCATACAAAAACTGTCTATTTCAACTAAATTGATCCATCCAAAACGAACTTTGTACTTTGCTATGAAGTTCCACCAGGAATGAGTTTGTATGCAAAAACTGTCTATTTCAACTAACTTTGTCCATCCAAAACGAACTTTGTACTTTGCTATGAAGTTCTACCAGGAATGAGTTTTCATACAAAAACTGTCTATTTCAACTAAATTGATCCATCCAAAACGAACTTTGTACTTTGCTATGAAGTTCCACCAGGAATGAGTTTTCATGCAAAAACTGTCTATTTCAACTAAATTGATCCATCCAAAACGAACTTTGTACTTTGCTATGAAGTTCCACCAGGAATGAGTTTTCATGCAAAAACTGTCTATTTCAACTAAATTGATCCATCCAAAACGAACTTTGTACTTTGCTATGAAGTTCCACCAGGAATGAGTTTTCATGCAAAAACTGTCTATTTCAACTAACTTTGTCCATCCAAAACGAACTTTGTACTTTGCTATGAAGTTCTACCAGGAATGAGTTTTCATACAAAAACTGTCTATTTCAAATAAATTGATCCATCCAAAACGAACTTTGTACTTTGCTATGAAGTTCCACCAGGAATGAGTTTTTATGCAAAAACTGTCTATTTCAACTAACTTTGTCCATCTAAAACGAACTTTGTACTTTGCTATGAAGTTCCACCAGGAATGAGTTTTCATACAAAAACTGTCTATTTCAACTAAATTGATCCATCCAAAACGAACTTTGTACTTTGCTATGAAGTTCCACCAGGAATGAGTTTTCATACAAAAACTGTCTATTTCAACTTAATTCGTCCATCCAAAACGAACTTTGTACTTTGCTATGAAGTTCCACCAGGAATGAGTTTTCATGCAAAAACTGTCTATTTCAACTAAATTGATCCATCCAAAACGAACTTTGTACTTTGCTATGAAGTTCCACCAGGAATGAGTTTTCATGCAAAAACTGTCTATTTCAACTAACTTTGTCCATCCAAAACGAACTTTGTACTTTGCTATGAAGTTCTACCAGGAATGAGTTTTCATACAAAAACTGTCTATTTCAAATAAATTGATCCATCCAAAACGAACTTTGTACTTTGCTATGAAGTTCCACCAGGAATGAGTTTTTATGCAAAAACTGTCTATTTCAACTAACTTTGTCCATCTAAAACGAACTTTGTACTTTGCTATGAAGTTCCACCAGGAATGAGTTTTCATACAAAAACTGTCTATTTCAACTAAATTGATCCATCCAAAACGAACTTTGTACTTTGCTATGAAGTTCCACCAGGAATGAGTTTGTATGCAAAAACTGTCTATTTCAACTAACTTTGTCCATCCAAAACGAACTTTGTACTTTGCTATGAAGTTCTACCAGGAATGAGTTTTCATACAAAAACTGTCTATTTCAACTAAATTGATTCATCCAAAACGAACTTTGTACTTTGCTATGAAGTTCCACCAGGAATGAGTTTTCATGCAAAAACTGTCTATTTCAACTAACTTTGTCCATCCAGAACGAACTTTGTACTTTGCTATGAAGTTCCACCAGGAATGAGTTTTCATACAAAAACTGTCTATTTCAACTAAATTGATCCATCCAAAACGAACTTTGTACTTTGCTATGAAGTTCCACCAGGAATGAGTTTTCATGCAAAAACTGTCTATTTCAACTAACTTTGTCCATCCAAAACGAACTTTGTACTTTGCTATGAAGTTCCACCAGGAATGAGTTTTCATGCAAAAACTGTCTATTTCAACTAACTTTGTCCATCCAAAACGAACTTTGTACTTTGCTATGAAGTTCCACCAGGAATGAGTTTTCATGCAAAAACTGTCTATTTCAACTAACTTTGTCCATCCAAAACGAACTTTGTACTTTGCTATGAAGTTCCACCAGGAATGAGTTTTCATGCAAAAACTGTCTATTTCAACTAACTTTGTCCATCCAAAACGAACTTTGTTCTTTGCTATGAAGTTCCACCAGGAATGAGTTTTCATGCAAAAACTGTCTATTTCAACTTAATTCGTCCATCTGATTCGAACTTTGTACTTTGCTATGAAGTTCCACCAGGAATGAGTTTTCATACAAAAACTGTCTATTTCAACTTAATTCGTCCATCCAAAACGAACTTTGTACTTTGCTATGAAGTTCCACCAGGAATGAGTTTTCATGCAAAAACTGTCTATTTCAACTAACTTTGTCCATCCAAAACGAACTTTGTTCTTTGCTATGAAGTTCCACCAGGAATGAGTTTTCATGCAAAAACTGTCTATTTCAACTAAATTGATCCATCCAAAACGAACTTTGTACTTTGCTATGAAGTTCCACCAGGAATGAGTTTTCATGCAAAAACTGTCTATTTCAACTAACTTTGTCCATCCAAAACGAACTTTGTACTTTGCTATGAAGTTCCACCAGGAATGAGTTTTCATGCAAAAACTGTCTATTTCAACTAACTTTGTCCATCCAAAACGAACTTTGTTCTTTGCTATGAAGTTCCACCAGGAATGAGTTTTCATGCAAAAACTGTCTATTTCAACTTAATTCGTCCATCTGATTCGAACTTTGTACTTTGCTATGAAGTTCCACCAGGAATGAGTTTTCATACAAAAACTGTCTATTTCAACTTAATTCGTCCATCCAAAACGAACTTTGTACTTTGCTATGAAGTTCCACCAGGAATGAGTTTTCATGCAAAAACTGTCTATTTCAACTAACTTTGTCCATCCAAAACGAACTTTGTACTTTGCTATGAAGTTCCACCAGGAATGAGTTTTCATGCAAAAACTGTCTATTTCAACTAACTTTGTCCATCCAAAACGAACTTTGTACTTTGCTATGAAGTTCCACCAGGAATGAGTTTTCATACAAAAACTGTCTATTTCAACTAAATTGATCCATCCAAAACGAACTTTGTACTTTGCTATGAAGTTCCACCAGGAATGAGTTTTTATGCAAAAACTGTCTATTTCAACTAACTTTGTCCATCCAAAACGAACTTTGTACTTTGCTATGAAGTTCTACCAGGAATGAGTTTTCATGCAAAAACTGTCTATTTCAACTTAATTCGTCCATCTGATTCGAACTTTGTACTTTGCTATGAAGTTCCACCAGGAATGAGTTTTCATACAAAAACTGTCTATTTCAACTTAATTCGTCCATCCAAAACGAACTTTGTACTTTGCTATGAAGTTCCACCAGGAATGAGTTTTCATGCAAAAACTGTCTATTTCAACTAACTTTGTCCATCCAAAACGAACTTTGTACTTTGCTATGAAGTTCCACCAGGAATGAGTTTTCATACAAAAACTGTCTATTTCAACTAAATTGATCCATCCAAAACGAACTTTGTACTTTGCTATGAAGTTCCACCAGGAATGAGTTTTTATGCAAAAACTGTCTATTTCAACTAACTTTGTCCATCCAAAACGAACTTTGTACTTTGCTATGAAGTTCTACCAGGAATGAGTTTTCATACAAAAACTGTCTATTTTGTAAACCACTAGGTGGATTTCAACGGGTTTTTCGGAGGATTTTTAAGTTTAAACACGGAGCGAGGTTTTTCCGCGTTTTTACAAAGTTCTCTCCTCTTTATTCTCTGACACATGACATATGTCAAACTGATCATCACGGTATACATATTAGTTCAAGGTTTTTACATTTTCTTGCCCAGGGTGAATAATTTTCGTACGTCTACAGCTCGGCCTTTCCTGGCCTAGTGAATTGCCCTCAATTCCTAAACTAGTTATGTGTTGACTTATTCAACGCGTCATAAAGAAATCAACGGTCCGGGAGAGGAACAATCCACCTTCTCAATTTGTCGGCTTCTAAAACTCCATCATATGGTAGTTGAGTAATTTGACATCCATCGATGTCACGCACGATGTAGCGATCACTAGCGAGTCTTTTGTGTATGACGTATGGCCCTTTGTAGCGAGTTATGAACTTTTTGTTAGAGTTAACCGTGTTATCTACTTTGCGTATAACAACGAACTCTCCTTCGTTAAATTGAGGTGCTGATTTATACTTTTTACGATGTTGTTCTTCGTTTATCTGCTGGCTCTTAATGATATTATCGGAAGCCATCGATCGTACTGCGTTTAGGTCTTCAGGGCTAATCGTATCGTGATTTTTCTCATCCAAATATTCTGTCAATTCGTCTATTGCGGGCCCTCGTTGTTCTGTGCCAAATAAAAGTACAGACGGAGAAAAGTGAGTAGAGGAGTGGACGGTGTTGTTAAGTGCATATTCAGCCGCAGGTAGTTGGGAAGTCCAATCTGCGTGATCTACCGGATTTGTAAGTTTGCTTAAAAGGGGTCGAAGGACGCGGTTGACCCGTTCAACTTGTCCGTTTGCTTGGGGTGATCCAGTGGCATTTAAAATATGGGTGATACCTCGAGACGATAGAAATTTTGAAAATACATCAGAAGTAAAGCACGTGGCTCTGTCACTAACGATTCGCTTAGGGCGGCTGTAATAAGACATGTATAGCTTTAGAGCATTACATACATCACGAGTACTGGTGGATATAGTTGGATATAACTTTGTAAATTTCGTGAAACTATCTATGACCACCAATAAATGTTTTTTCTTAGAATTGATCGATGGTAGTGGTCCCATGAAATCTATATGTAATGTATCAAACGGAATGGCAGTTTTAGGAATACTGTGCAAATTTCTATGATTTGTCTTAGCTGGTGCAGAATACATGACGCATTTCATGCAGTTTTTAATGTAATTGGTAATCTTGGTTTTCATTTGTGGAAAATAATAATTTTTGGTAATTTGGAAATAACATTTATCCACTGCAAGATGCCCGATTTTTTATGCCGATTTTATGTATATGCCGAATTATATTGTTTACCATTTCTGACGGAACATAAAACTTTCGGCGATTAGTTGATGACTGTTTGAATACTATTCCTTCGCTAAGGGTAAAACCATTCACTTGTTTCGATTCTAGCTCTTTTTTCAATTGTTGAATTTGTGTATCACGTGCTTGTGCCACGCGTAATTGAAAGTCAATGTCCAGGTCGTCAATTACTGCTGTTTGAACTATTCGACTCAATGCATCTACATGCGGCATGGACAATCCAGGACGATGTTTCATTGTATAGTCATAGTTTTCTAGAAACAATGACCACCGTGCAATTTTTGCTGAGGTATTACGGTTTTGTAAAGTCTGCACAAGAGAGTTGCAATCAGTGATAATCTTAATAGGAATTCCATGTACATAGGTATGGAAACGCTTAAGTGCATAAATAACTGACAGTGTTTCTAACTCATAGCTATGCAATTTAGCTTCATCTGTAGATGTTGATTTGGAGAAATAAGCTATCGGGTGATACTTCTCATCATCTTGTTTTTGAAGTAGAACAGATCCAAACCCAGCGGAACTAGCATCGCAATGCAATTCTGTTTCTTTGCTTGAGTCGTAAATAGATAGAACAGGTGATTGAATCAGTTTATCTCGTAATGTCTCAAAAGATTGAACACAATTATCATCGAACTCAAAAGCAACTTTGTCTTTCAGTAAGTTAGTGAGGGGTTTTGCAATGGTCGAGAAATATGGCACAAAGCGACGGAAATATGAGAACAAACCTAAACATTGTTGAACCTGCTTCTTATTTCGAGGAGTTGGATAATTTTTAATTGTCTCAATGTGGTGTTCACTAAGACGAATCCCTGAACGATTTGCTATATACCCTAGATACTCTATTTCATCATAGGCAAATTTGCACTTAGCGAGTCGTAATTCCAAACCATTCTTACGTAGAGTATGTAACACTTTTCCGATCAACTCAAGATGCTGATCGAAATCTGTTGAGGCTATAAGAATGTCGTCTATATACACGACTAATTCTCCTCGATCAATGAATTCTCGAAGTATTGCGTTAATAAAGCGTTGGAATTCGGCCGGTGCATTTTTCAAGCCGAATGGCATACGTGTATATTCGTATTGCCCGTCAGGTGTTACAAACGCCGTATATTTTATTGAATCCTCATGCATAGCCAACTGATGAAATCCGCTTTTGAGATCCAGCAATGTAAAGTATTGTTTGTTTCCCAAATGTTCCAAACAAGTGTCGATGAGAGGTAAAGGAAAGTTATCACGTACTGTGATTTTATTCAATGGCCGATAATCGACACATTTTCGAATTTCTCCATTTTTCTTGCGAACTAAAACCAAAGCTGCCGCGTACGGTGAATAACTGGGACGTATAATATTATTATCCAGGAGATCTCTCACAATTATTTTTACTTGTTCTCGCTCAGCGAATGATAAACGTCTAGGTTTAGTAGAAATCGGTGTGTCATGCATCAAATTAATTTTCATAGAGTATGTCGAGGGTACAATTTCATTTGTAGGGAATTCAAGATAATTTTGTTTCACTGTGTCTGCTACAGCTTCTATATGACATTCTGAAAGGTTTCTACCAATTTCAAAAGGATTAGGTTGGTCAACAACGTCTATCATACACAAGGACGTAAATACATCGCTCACGCTACATACATCGGCTGACTCATGAGTTAAAGAAGATGAACAATCACTCTCCCGAACCTCAATTGATTCCTTTATGATACCAAGTGTATGGAGTCTTTCGTTCAATCTTGTGTATTTTGGATGACTTTGATTCCGGTTATTTAAATTCATTAATGTTTTTATGCTGTATGTGTTTTTAATCTGGCTAAGATGGATATTTAATTTAGCTAATGCATCTCTACCGAGAATCATTGACCATGTCATACAGCTTTTTGGTAAAACAATGAGGTTGTGATTAATCGTTGTTCCTCCAATCTGAACCAGAAATTCTACTTCTCCTAGCGATAACAAAGTTGGACCTCCTATTCCGCGAAACATAGTTGATCTCGGTTCTCGAACCAAAATCTTGGGAAGAACTGCTTCACTAACAAAACTTTTAGGGCTACCGGTATCCAGAAGGGAGAATATTTTTAAAGGTTTACTCCATACGTCTTGATTTTTATAGGCAACACTTACCTCTTGCTGGGCGTTCAGATTACAAATGGATTCTATATCTGCTTCGGGCTCTTCGTAACAGGACATAGCAGCAATTTGCTGGTTCCGCTGTGGACAGTTTTGGTAAAGATGATCCGTCTTGTGGCAACGGAAACAGGATCCAGGTGGTCGAATCGGCAAACGGCAATCTTTTTCTGAATGTCCGAATCTACGACAGTTTTGACATCTAGACTGCTGGCTCGTATTTGGCTGCTGGCTCGTATTTGGCTGCTGGTTCGTATTTGCTTGCTGTTTCGATGGTGCGGCTGAAGTGAAAGGACCGAGCGTTCGCATGTTCTCATATTCCTTAAGTAAGGGCGTTAATGCATCTAAGGTGTTGGCAATAAAACGCATGAATGCCGTGTTTACTGGATCGCCAAGTCCATCGATAATGATGTGGACGAGTTCATTCTCTGGAATTGACGCTTTTCCCGCGATATTTTTCATTTCCAGGAGGTACCGGAGAGTCGTTTAATCAGCATTCAACCGTCGACTTCTTAACTTTTTGTAAATATATTCGGTCGTCGGTTTGTTATCAAAAGCGTTTTCAAGAGCACTTTTGAGTTCTGCGTACTTTTGGCAATTTATGGTTTGGGCCAACAAGGCTGCAGTGCCTCCCAATGTACGTCGTAACAAAAGCAATCGGTGTGAATCTTTACCGCTCGTCATCACGAATGCTTCTTCCAGCGTTGTAAACCACTGGGTGATGTCTTCTTCACCATCTCCCGTAAATTTCGGCACAACAGCTTCAACATACTTCAATGCCTCCATTGGTGATGGATGCTGGGATGTGTCCGCCGCTTGCTTCTCCAGCAGAAACAATTGCTTTTCAAGCTCTAGCCGTTTGATTTTTTGTTCCAAAGCAGCGATGGTTGCTGCTTCGCTGCTTTTCGGTTGCTCACACAAGATGGCATCAGTGCAATTCGTTTGCTTAAACAAAATGGCGTCACTTTCATCGCGGCGGATTGCGTCATTCGTTTCCTCACTAGTTGACTTTCCTTTGTCAACCGCTTCGTGGAAGACGCGCCGAACTTGCGCGACTGTGGCTGTTTCAGGGAGGTCGATGCCGGCTGCTTGCAGCGTCCACTGCATTTCTTCTTTCGTAGGCATTTTTCCTATAACTTGGATTATCCCACTTCTGAGCTGTAAACCACTAGGTGGATTTCAACGGGTTTTTCGGAGGATTTTTAAGTTTAAACACGGAGCGAGGTTTTTCCGCGTTTTTACAAAGTTCTCTCCTCTTTATTCTCTGACACATGACATATGTCAAACTGATCATCAAGGTATACATATTAGTTCAAGGTTTTTACATTTTCTTGCCCAGGGTGAATAATTTTCGTACGTCTACAATTTCAAATAAATTGATCCATCCAAAACGAACTTTGTACTTTGCTATGAAGTTCCACCAGGAATGAGTTTTTATGCAAAAACTGTCTATTTCAACTAACTTTGTCCATCTAAAACGAACTTTGTACTTTGCTATGAAGTTCCACCAGGAATGAGTTTTCATACAAAAACTGTCTATTTCAACTAAATTGATCCATCCAAAACGAACTTTGTACTTTGCTATGAAGTTCCACCAGGAATGAGTTTTTATGCAAAAACTGTCTATTTCAACTAACTTTGTCCATCCAAAACGAACTTTGTACTTTGCTATGAAGTTCCACCAGGAATGAGTTTTCATGCAAAAACTGTCTATTTCAACTTAATTCGTCCATCTGATTCGAACTTTGTACTTTGCTATGAAGTTCCACCAGGAATGAGTTTTCATACAAAAACTGTCTATTTCAACTTAATTCGTCCATCCAAAACGAACTTTGTACTTTGCTATGAAGTTCCACCAGGAATGAGTTTTCATGCAAAAACTGTCTATTTCAACTAACTTTGTCCATCCAAAACGAACTTTGTACTTTGCTATGAAGTTCCACCAGGAATGAGTTTTCATACAAAAACTGTCTATTTCAACTAAATTGATCCATCCAAAACGAACTTTGTACTTTGCTATGAAGTTCCACCAGGAATGAGTTTTTATGCAAAAACTGTCTATTTCAACTAACTTTGTCCATCCAAAACGAACTTTGTACTTTGCTATGAAGTTCTACCAGGAATGAGTTTTCATACAAAAACTGTCTATTTCAACTAAATTGATCCATCCAAAACGAACTTTGTACTTTGCTATGAAGTTCCACCAGGAATGAGTTTTTATGCAAAAACTGTCTATTTCAACTAACTTTGTCCATCCAAAACGAACTTTGTACTTTGCTATGAAGTTCTACCAGGAATGAGTTTTCATACAAAAACTGTCTATTTCAACTAAATTGATCCATCCAAAACGAACTTTGTACTTTGCTATGAAGTTCCACCAGGAATGAGTTTTCATGCAAAAACTGTCTATTTCAACTAACTTTGTCCATCCAAAACGAACTTTGTACTTTGCTATGAAGTTCCACCAGGAATGAGTTTTCATGCAAAAACTGTCTATTTCAACTTAATTCGTCCATCTGATTCGAACTTTGTACTTTGCTATGAAGTTCCACCAGGAATGAGTTTTCATACAAAAACTGTCTATTTCAACTTAATTCGTCCATCCAAAACGAACTTTGTACTTTACTATGAAGTTCCACCAGGAATGAGTTTTCATGCAAAAACTGTCTATTTCAACTAACTTTGTCCATCCAAAACGAACTTTGTACTTTGCTATGAAGTTCCACCAGGAATGAGTTTTCATGCAAAAACTGTCTATTTCAACTAACTTTGTCCATCCAAAACGAACTTTGTTCTTTGCTATGAAGTTCCACCAGGAATGAGTTTTCATGCAAAAACTGTCTATTTCAACTAAATTGATCCATCCAAAACGAACTTTGTACTTTGCTATGAAGTTCCACCAGGAATGAGTTTTCATGCAAAAACTGTCTATTTCAACTAACTTTGTCCATCCAAAACGAACTTTGTACTTTGCTATGAAGTTCCACCAGGAATGAGTTTTCATGCAAAAACTGTCTATTTCAACTAACTTTGTCCATCCAAAACGAACTTTGTACTTTGCTATGAAGTTCCACCAGGAATGAGTTTTCATGCAAAAACTGTCTATTTCAACTAACTTTGTCCATCCAAAACGAACTTTGTTCTTTGCTATGAAGTTCCACCAGGAATGAGTTTTCATGCAAAAACTGTCTATTTCAACTAACTTTGTCCATCCAAAACGAACTTTGTACTTTGCTATGAAGTTCCACCAGGAATGAGTTTTCATGCAAAAACTGTCTATTTCAACTAAATTGATCCATCCAAAACGAACTTTGTACTTTGCTATGAAGTTCCACCAGGAATGAGTTTTCATGCAAAAACTGTCTATTTCAACTTAATTCGTCCATCTGATTCGAACTTTGTACTTTGCTATGAAGTTCCACCAGGAATGAGTTTTCATACAAAAACTGTCTATTTCAACTTAATTCGTCCATCCAAAACGAACTTTGTACTTTGCTATGAAGTTCCACCAGGAATGAGTTTTCATGCAAAAACTGTCTATTTCAACTAACTTTGTCCATCCAAAACGAACTTTGTACTTTGCTATGAAGTTCCACCAGGAATGAGTTTTCATGCAAAAACTGTCTATTTCAACTAACTTTGTCCATCCAAAACGAACTTTGTACTTTACTATGAAGTTCCACCAGGAATGAGTTTTCATGCAAAAACTGTCTATTTCAACTAAATTGATCCATCCAAAACGAACTTTGTACTTTGCTATGAAGTTCCACCAGGAATGAGTTTTCATGCAAAAACTGTCTATTTCAACTAACTTTGTCCATCCAAAACGAACTTTGTACTTTGCTATGAAGTTCCACCAGGAATGAGTTTTCATGCAAAAACTGTCTATTTCAACTAACTTTGTCCATCCAAAACGAACTTTGTTCTTTGCTATGAAGTTCCACCAGGAATGAGTTTTCATGCAAAAACTGTCTATTTCAACTAACTTTGTCCATCCAAAACGAACTTTGTACTTTGCTATGAAGTTCCACCAGGAATGAGTTTTCATGCAAAAACTGTCTATTTCAACTAACTTTGTCCATCCAAAACGAACTTTGTACTTTGCTATGAAGTTCCACCAGGAATGAGTTTTCATGCAAAAACTGTCTATTTCAACTAACTTTGTCCATCCAAAACGAACTTTGTACTTTGCTATGAAGTTCCACCAGGAATGAGTTTTCATGCAAAAACTGTCTATTTCAACTTAATTCGTCCATCTGATTCGAACTTTGTACTTTGCTATGAAGTTCCACCAGGAATGAGTTTTCATACAAAAACTGTCTATTTCAACTAACTTTGTCCATCCAAAACGAACTTTGTACTTTGCTATGAAGTTCCACCAGGAATGAGTTTTCATGCAAAAACTGTCTATTTCAACTAACTTTGTCCATCCAAAACGAACTTTGTTCTTTGCTATGAAGTTCCACCAGGAATGAGTTTTCATGCAAAAACTGTCTATTTCAACTAACTTTGTCCATCCAAAACGAACTTTGTACTTTGCTATGAAGTTCCACCAGGAATGAGTTTTCATGCAAAAACTGTCTATTTCAACTAAATTGATCCATCCAAAACGAACTTTGTACTTTGCTATGAAGTTCCACCAGGAATGAGTTTTCATGCAAAAACTGTCTATTTCAACTAACTTTGTCCATCCAAAACGAACTTTGTACTTTGCTATGAAGTTCCACCAGGAATGAGTTTTCATGCAAAAACTGTCTATTTCAACTAACTTTGTCCATCCAAAACGAACTTTGTTCTTTGCTATGAAGTTCCACCAGGAATGAGTTTTCATGCAAAAACTGTCTATTTCAACTAACTTTGTCCATCCAAAACGAACTTTGTACTTTGCTATGAAGTTCCACCAGGAATGAGTTTTCATGCAAAAACTGTCTATTTCAACTAAATTGATCCATCCAAAACGAACTTTGTACTTTGCTATGAAGTTCCACCAGGAATGAGTTTTCATGCAAAAACTGTCTATTTCAACTAACTTTGTCCATCCAAAACGAACTTTGTACTTTGCTATGAAGTTCCACCAGGAATGAGTTTTCATGCAAAAACTGTCTATTTCAACTAACTTTGTCCATCCAAAACGAACTTTGTACTTTGCTATGAAGTTCCACCAGGAATGAGTTTTCATGCAAAAACTGTCTATTTCAACTAACTTTGTCCATCCAAAACGAACTTTGTACTTTGCTATGAAGTTCCACCAGGAATGAGTTTTCATGCAAAAACTGTCTATTTCAACTTAATTCGTCCATCTGATTCGAACTTTGTACTTTGCTATGAAGTTCCACCAGGAATGAGTTTTCATACAAAAACTGTCTATTTCAACTTAATTCGTCCATCCAAAACGAACTTTGTACTTTGCTATGAAGTTCCACCAGGAATGAGTTTTCATGCAAAAACTGTCTATTTCAACTAACTTTGTCCATCCAAAACGAACTTTGTACTTTGCTATGAAGTTCCACCAGGAATGAGTTTTCATACAAAAACTGTCTATTTCAACTAAATTGATCCATCCAAAACGAACTTTGTACTTTGCTATGAAGTTCCACCAGGAATGAGTTTTCATGCAAAAACTGTCTATTTCAACTAACTTTGTCCATCCAAAACGAACTTTGTACTTTGCTATGAAGTTCTACCAGGAATGAGTTTTCATACAAAAACTGTCTATTTCAAATAAATTGATCCATCCAAAACGAACTTTGTACTTTGCTATGAAGTTCCACCAGGAATGAGTTTTCATACAAAAACTGTCTATTTCAACTTAATTCGTCCATCCAAAACGAACTTTGTACTTTGCTATGAAGTTCCACCAGGAATGAGTTTTCATGCAAAAACTGTCTATTTCAACTAACTTTGTCCATCCAAAACGAACTTTGTACTTTGCTATGAAGTTCCACCAGGAATGAGTTTTCATACAAAAACTGTCTATTTCAACTTAATTCGTCCATCCAAAACGAACTTTGTACTTTGCTATGAAGTTCCACCAGGAATGAGTTTTCATGCAAAAACTGTCTATTTCAACTAACTTTGTCCATCCAAAACGAACTTTGTACTTTGCTTTGAAGTTCCACCAGGAATGAGTTTTCATACAAAAACTGTCTATTTCAACTAAATTGATCCATCCAAAACGAACTTTGTACTTTGCTATGAAGTTCCACCAGGAATGAGTTTTCATGCAAAAACTGTCTATTTCAACTAACTTTGTCCATCCAAAACGAACTTTGTACTTTGCTATGAAGTTCCACCAGGAATGAGTTTTCATGCAAAAACTGTCTATTTCAACTAAATTGATCCATCCAAAACGAACTTTGTACTTTGCTATGAAGTTCCACCAGGAATGAGTTTTCATGCAAAAACTGTCTATTTCAACTAACTTTGTCCATCCAAAACGAACTTTGTACTTTGCTATGAAGTTCCACCAGGAATGAGTTTTCATGCAAAAACTGTCTATTTCAACTAACTTTGTCCATCCAAAACGAACTTTGTACTTTGCTATGAAGTTCCACCAGGAATGAGTTTTCATGCAAAAACTGTCTATTTCAACTAACTTTGTCCATCCAAAACGAACTTTGTACTTTGCTATGAAGTTCCACCAGGAATGAGTTTTCATGCAAAAACTGTCTATTTCAACTTAATTCGTCCACCTGATTCGAACTTTGTACTTTGCTATGAAGTTCCACCAGGAATGAGTTTTCATACAAAAACTGTCTATTTCAACTTAATTCGTCCATCCAAAACGAACTTTGTACTTTGCTATGAAGTTCCACCAGGAATGAGTTTTCATGCAAAAACTCTCTATTTCAACTAACTTTGTCCATCCAAAACGAACTTTGTACTTTGCTATGAAGTTCCACCAGGAATGAGTTTTCATGCAAAAACTGTCTATTTCAACTAACTTTGTCCATCCAAAACGAACTTTGTTCTTTGCTATGAAGTTCCACCAGGAATGAGTTTTCATGCAAAAACTGTCTATTTGAACTAAATTGATCCATCCAAAACGAACTTTGTACTTTGCTATGAAGTTCCACCAGGAATGAGTTTTCATGCAAAAACTGTCTATTTCAACTAACTTTGTCCATCCAAAACGAACTTTGTACTTTGCTATGAAGTTCCACCAGGAATGAGTTTTCATGCAAAAACTGTCTATTTCAACTAACTTTGTCCATCCAAAACGAACTTTGTTCTTTGCTATGAAGTTCCACCAGGAATGAGTTTTCATGCAAAAACTGTCTATTTCAACTAACTTTGTCCATCCAAAACGAACTTTGTACTTTGCTATGAAGTTCCACCAGGAATGAGTTTTCATGCAAAAACTGTCTATTTCAACTAAATTGATCCATCCAAAACGAACTTTGTACTTTGCTATGAAGTTCCACCAGGAATGAGTTTTCATGCAAAAACTGTCTATTTCAACTTAATTCGTCCATCTGATTCGAACTTTGTACTTTGCTATGAAGTTCCACCAGGAATGAGTTTTCATGCAAAAACTGTCTATTTCAACTAACTTTGTCCATCCAAAACGAACTTTGTACTTTGCTATGAAGTTCCACCAGGAATGAGTTTTCATGCAAAAACTGTCTATTTCAACTAACTTTGTCCATCCAAAACGAACTTTGTACTTTGCTATGAAGTTCCACCAGGAATGAGTTTTCATGCAAAAACTGTCTATTTCAACTAACTTTGTCCATCCAAAACGAACTTTGTTCTTTGCTATGAAGTTCCACCAGGAATGAGTTTTCATGCAAAAACTGTCTATTTCAACTAAATTGATCCATCCAAAACGAACTTTGTACTTTGCTATGAAGTTCCACCAGGAATGAGTTTTCATGCAAAAACTGTCTATTTCAACTAACTTTGTCCATCCAAAACGAACTTTGTACTTTGCTATGAAGTTCCACCAGGAATGAGTTTTCATGCAAAAACTGTCTATTTCAACTAACTTTGTCCATCCAAAACGAACTTTGTTCTTTGCTATGAAGTTCCACCAGGAATGAGTTTTCATGCAAAAACTGTCTATTTCAACTAAATTGATCCATCCAAAACGAACTTTGTACTTTGCTATGAAGTTCCACCAGGAATGAGTTTTCATGCAAAAACTGTCTATTTCAACTAACTTTGTCCATCCAAAACGAACTTTGTACTTTGCTATGAAGTTCCACCAGGAATGAGTTTTCATGCAAAAACTGTCTATTTTAACTAACTTTGTCCATCCAAAACGAACTTTGTTCTTTGCTATGAAGTTCCACCAGGAATGAGTTTTCATGCAAAAACTGTCTATTTCAACTAAATTGATCCATCCAAAACGAACTTTGTACTTTGCTATGAAGTTCCACCAGGAATGAGTTTTCATGCAAAAACTGTCTATTTCAACTAACTTTGTCCATCCAAAACGAACTTTGTACTTTGCTATGAAGTTCCACCAGGAATGAGTTTTCATGCAAAAACTGTCTATTTCAACTAACTTTGTCCATCCAAAACGAACTTTGTACTTTGCTATGAAGTTCCACCAGGAATGAGTTTTCATGCAAAAACTGTCTATTTCAACTAACTTTGTCCATCCAAAACGAACTTTGTACTTTGCTATGAAGTTCCACCAGGAATGAGTTTTCATGCAAAAACTGTCTATTTCAACTTAATTCGTCCATCTGATTCGAACTTTGTACTTTGCTATGAAGTTCCACCAGGAATGAGTTTTCATACAAAAACTGTCTATTTCAACTTAATTCGTCCATCCAAAACGAACTTTGTACTTTGCTATGAAGTTCCACCAGGAATGAGTTTTCATGCAAAAACTGTCTATTTCAACTAACTTTGTCCATCCAAAACGAACTTTGTACTTTGCTATGAAGTTCCACCAGGAATGAGTTTTCATACAAAAACTGTCTATTTCAACTAAATTGATCCATCCAAAACGAACTTTGTACTTTGCTATGAAGTTCCACCAGGAATGAGTTTTTATGCAAAAACTGTCTATTTCAACTAACTTTGTCCATCCAAAACGAACTTTGTACTTTGCTATGAAGTTCTACCAGGAATGAGTTTTCATACAAAAACTGTCTATTTCAAATAAATTGATCCATCCAAAACGAACTTTGTACTTTGCTATGAAGTTCCACCAGGAATGAGTTTTTATGCAAAAACTGTCTATTTCAACTAACTTTGTCCATCTAAAACGATCTTTGTACTTTGCTATGAAGTTCCACCAGGAATGAGTTTTCATACAAAAACTGTCTATTTCAACTAAATTGATCCATCCAAAACGAACTTTGTACTTTGCTATGAAGTTCCACCAGGAATGAGTTTTTATGCAAAAACTGTCTATTTCAACTAACTTTGTCCATCCAAAACGAACTTTGTACTTTGCTATGAAGTTCTACCAGGAATGAGTTTTCATACAAAAACTGTCTATTTCAACTAAATTGATCCATCCAAAACGAACTTTGTACTTTGCTATGAAGTTCCACCAGGAATGAGTTTTCATGCAAAAACTGTCTATTTCAACTTAATTCGTCCATCTGATTCGAACTTTGTACTTTGCTATGAAGTTCCACCAGGAATGAGTTTTCATACAAAAACTGTCTATTTCAACTTAATTCGTCCATCCAAAACGAACTTTGTACTTTGCTATGAAGTTCCACCAGGAATGAGTTTTCATGCAAAAACTGTCTATTTCAACTAAATTGATCCATCCAAAACGAACTTTGTACTTTGCTATGAAGTTCCACCAGGAATGAGTTTTCATACAAAAACTGTCTATTTCAACTAAATTGATCCATCCAAAACGAACTTTGTACTTTGCTATGAAGTTCCACCAGGAATGACTTTATGCAAAAACTGTCTATTTCAACTAACTTTGTCCATCCAAAACGAACTTTGTACTTTGCTATGAAGTTCCACCAGGAATGAGTTTTCATACAAAAACTGTCTATTTCTACTAAATTGATCCATCCAAAACGAACTTTGTACTTTGCTATGAAGTTCCACCAGGAATGAGTTTTTATGCAAAAACTGTCTATTTCAACTAACTTTGTCCATCCAAAACGAACTTTGTACTTTGCTATGAAGTTCTACCAGGAATGAGTTTTCATACAAAAACTGTCTATTTCAACTAAATTGATCCATCCAAAACGAACTTTGTACTTTGCTATGAAGTTCCACCAGGAATGAGTTTTCATGCAAAAACTGTCTATTTCAACTTAATTCGTCCATCTGATTCGAACTTTGTACTTTGCTATGAAGTTCCACCAGGAATGAGTTTTCATACAAAAACTGTCTATTTCAACTTAATTCGTCCATCCAAAACGAACTTTGTACTTTGCTATGAAGTTCCACCAGGAATGAGTTTTCATGCAAAAACTGTCTATTTCAACTAAATTGATCCATCCAAAACGAACTTTGTACTTTGCTATGAAGTTCCACCAGGAATGAGTTTTCATGCAAAAACTGTCTATTTCAACTAACTTTGTCCATCCAAAACGAACTTTGTACTTTGCTATGAAGTTCCACCAGGAATGAGTTTTTATGCAAAAACTGTCTATTTCAACTAACTTTGTCCATCTAAAACGAACTTTGTACTTTGCTATGAAGTTCCACCAGGAATGAGTTTTCATACAAAAACTGTCTATTTCAACTAAATTGATCCATCCAAAACGAACTTTGTACTTTGCTATGAAGTTCCACCAGGAATGAGTTTTTATGCAAAAACTGTCTATTTCAACTAACTTTGTCCATCCAAAACGAACTTTGTACTTTGCTATGAAGTTCTACCAGGAATGAGTTTTCATACAAAAACTGTCTACTTCAAATAAATTGATCCATCCAAAACGAACTTTGTACTTTGCTATGAAGTTCCACCAGGAATGAGTTTTCATGCAAAAACTGTCTATTTCAACTAACTTTGTCCATCCAAAACGAACTTTGTACTTTGCTATGAAGTTCCACCAGGAATGAGTTTTCATGCAAAAACTGTCTATTTCAACTAACTTTGTCCATCCAAAACGAACTTTGTACTTTGCTATGAAGTTCCACCAGGAATGAGTTTTCATACAAAAACTGTCTATTTCAACTAAATTGATCCATCCAAAACGAACTTTGTACTTTGCTATGAAGTTCCACCAGGAATGAGTTTTCATGCAAAAACTGTCTATTTCAACTAACTTTGTCCATCCAAAACGAACTTTGTACTTTGCTATGAAGTTCCACCAGGAATGAGTTTTCATGCAAAAACTGTCTATTTCAACTAACTTTGTCCATCCAAAACGAACTTTGTACTTTGCTATGAAGTTCCACCAGGAATGAGTTTTTATGCAAAAACTGTCTATTTCAACTAACTTTGTCCATCTAAAACGAACTTTGTACTTTGCTATGAAGTTCCACCAGGAATGAGTTTTCATACAAAAACTGTCTATTTCAACTAACTTTGTCCATCCAAAACGAACTTTGTACTTTGCTATGAAGTTCCACCAGGAATGAGTTTTCATACAAAAACTGTCTATTTCAAATAAATTGATCCATCCAAAACGAACTTTGTACTTTGCTATGAAGTTCCACCAGGAATGAGTTTTCATGCAAAAACTGTCTATTTCAACTAACTTTGTCCATCCAAAACGAACTTTGTACTTTGCTATGAAGTTCCACCAGGAATGAGTTTTCATGCAAAAACTGTCTATTTCCACTAACTTTGTCCATCCAAAACGAACTTTGTACTTTGCTATGAAGTTCCACCAGGAATGAGTTTTCATGCAAAAACTGTCTATTTCAACTAACTTTGTCCATCCAAAACGAACTTTGTACTTTGCTATGAAGTTCCACCAGGAATGAGTTTTCATACAAAAACTGTCTATTTCAAATAAATTGATCCATCCAAAACGAACTTTGTACTTTGCTATGAAGTTCCACCAGGAATGAGTTTTTATGCAAAAACTGTCTATTTCAACTAACTTTGTCCATCTAAAACGAACTTTGTACTTTGCTATGAAGTTCCACCAGGAATGAGTTTTCATACAAAAACTGTCTATTTCAACTAAATTGATCCATCCAAAACGAACTTTGTACTTTGCTATGAAGTTCCACCAGGAATGAGTTTTTATGCAAAAACTGTCTATTTCAACTAACTTTGTCCATCCAAAACGAACTTTGTACTTTGCTATGAAGTTCTACCAGGAATGAGTTTTCATACAAAAACTGTCTATTTCAACTAACTTTGTCCATCCAAAACGAACTTTGTACTTTGCTATGAAGTTCCACCAGGAATGAGTTTTCATGCAAAAACTGTCTATTTCAACTAACTTTGTCCATCCAAAACGAACTTTGTTCTTTGCTATGAAGTTCCACCAGGAATGAGTTTTCATGCAAAAACTGTCTATTTCAACTAACTTTGTCCATCCAAAACGAACTTTGTACTTTGCTATGAAGTTCCACCAGGAATGAGTTTTCATGCAAAAACTGTCTATTTCAACTAACTTTGTCCATCCAAAACGAACTTTGTACTTTGCTATGAAGTTCCACCAGGAATGAGTTTTCATGCAAAAACTGTCTATTTCAACTAACTTTGTCCATCCAAAACGAACTTTGTACTTTGCTATGAAGTTCCACCAGGAATGAGTTTTCATACAAAAACTGTCTATTTCAACTAAATTGATCCATCCAAAACGAACTTTGTACTTTGCTATGAAGTTCCACCAGGAATGAGTTTTTATGCAAAAACTGTCTATTTCAACTAACTTTGTCCATCCAAAACGAACTTTGTACTTTGCTATGAAGTTCTACCAGGAATGAGTTTTCATACAAAAACTGTCTATTTCAACTAACTTTGTCCATCCAAAACGAACTTTGTACTTTGCTATGAAGTTCCACCAGGAATGAGTTTTCATGCAAAAACTGTCTATTTCAACTAACTTTGTCCATCCAAAACGAACTTTGTACTTTGCTATGAAGTTCCACCAGGAATGAGTTTTCATACAAAAACTGTCTATTTCAACTAAATTGATCCATCCAAAACGAACTTTGTACTTTGCTATGAAGTTCCACCAGGAATGAGTTTTCATGCAAAAACTGTCTATTTCAACTAACTTTGTCCATCCAAAACGAACTTTGTACTTTGCTATGAAGTTCCACCAGGAATGAGTTTTCATGCAAAAACTGTCTATTTCAACTAACTTTGTCCATCCAAAACGAACTTTGTACTTTGCTATGAAGTTCCACCAGGAATGAGTTTTCATGCAAAAACTGTCTATTTCAACTAACTTTGTCCATCCAAAACGAACTTTGTACTTTGCTATGAAGTTCCACCAGGAATGAGTTTTCATGCAAAAACTGTCTATTTCAACTAACTTTGTCCATCCAAAACGAACTTTGTACTTTGCTATGAAGTTCCACCAGGAATGAGTTTTCATGCAAAAACTGTCTATTTCAACTAACTTTGTCCATCCAAAACGAACTTTGTACTTTGCTATGAAGTTCCACCAGGAATGAGTTTTCATACAAAAACTGTCTATTTCAAATAAATTGATCCATCCAAAACGAACTTTGTACTTTGCTATGAAGTTCCACCAGGAATGAGTTTTTATGCAAAAACTGTCTATTTCAACTAACTTTGTCCATCTAAAACGAACTTTGTACTTTGCTATGAAGTTCCACCAGGAATGAGTTTTCATACAAAAACTGTCTATTTCAACTAAATTGATCCATCCAAAACGAACTTTGTACTTTGCTATGAAGTTCCACCAGGAATGAGTTTTTATGCAAAAACTGTCTATTTCAACTAACTTTGTCCATCCAAAACGAACTTTGTACTTTGCTATGAAGTTCTACCAGGAATGAGTTTTCATACAAAAACTGTCTATTTCAACTAAATTGATCCATCCAAAACGAACTTTGTACTTTGCTATGAAGTTCCACCAGGAATGAGTTTTCATGCAAAAACTGTCTATTTCAACTAACTTTGTCCATCCAAAACGAACTTTGTACTTTGCTATGAAGTTCCACCAGGAATGAGTTTTCATGCAAAAACTGTCTATTTCAACTAACTTTGTCCATCCAAAACGAACTTTGTACTTTGCTATGAAGTTCCACCAGGAATGAGTTTTCATACAAAAACTGTCTATTTCAAATAAATTGATCCATCCAAAACGAACTTTGTACTTTGCTATGAAGTTCCACCAGGAATGAGTTTTCATGCAAAAACTGTCTATTTCAACTAACTTTGTCCATCCAAAACGAACTTTGTACTTTGCTATGAAGTTCCACCAGGAATGAGTTTTCATACAAAAACTGTCTATTTCAACTAAATTGATCCATCCAAAACGAACTTTGTACTTTGCTATGAAGTTCCACCAGGAATGAGTTTTTATGCAAAAACTGTCTATTTCAACTAACTTTGTCCATCCAAAACGAACTTTGTACTTTGCTATGAAGTTCTACCAGGAATGAGTTTTCATACAAAAACTGTCTATTTCAAATAAATTGATCCATCCAAAACGAACTTTGTACTTTGCTATGAAGTTCCACCAGGAATGAGTTTTTATGCAAAAACTGTCTATTTCAACTAACTTTGTCCATCTAAAACGAACTTTGTACTTTGCTATGAAGTTCCACCAGGAATGAGTTTTCATACAAAAACTGTCTATTTCAACTAAATTGATCCATCCAAAACGAACTTTGTACTTTGCTATGAAGTTCCACCAGGAATGAGTTTTCATACAAAAACTGTCTATTTCAACTAAATTGATCCATCCAAAACGAACTTTGTACTTTGCTATGAAGTTCCACCAGGAATGAGTTTTCATGCAAAAACTGTCTATTTCAACTTAATTCGTCCATCCAAAACGAACTTTGTACTTTGCTATGAAGTTCTACCAGGAATGAGTTTTCATACAAAAACTGTCTATTTCAAATAAATTGATCCATCCAAAACGAACTTTGTACTTTGCTATGAAGTTCCACCAGGAATGAGTTTTTATGCAAAAACTGTCTATTTCAACTAACTTTGTCCATCTAAAACGAACTTTGTACTTTGCTATGAAGTTCCACCAGGAATGAGTTTTCATACAAAAACTGTCTATTTCAACTAAATTGATCCATCCAAAACGAACTTTGTACTTTGCTATGAAGTTCTACCAGGAATGAGTTTTCATACAAAAACTGTCTATTTCAACTAAATTGATCCATCCAAAACGAACTTTGTACTTTGCTATGAAGTTCCACCAGGAATGGGTTTTCATGCAAAAACTGTCTATTTCAACTTAATTCGTCCATCTGATTCGAACTTTGTACTTTGCTATGAAGTTCCACCAGGAATGAGTTTTTATGCAAAAACTGTCTATTTCAACTAACTTTGTCCATCCAAAACGAACTTTGTACTTTGCTATGAAGTTCTACCAGGAATGAGTTTTCATACAAAAACTGTCTATTTCAAATAAATTGATCCATCCAAAACGAACTTTGTACTTTGCTATGAAGTTCCACCAGGAATGAGTTTTTATGCAAAAACTGTCTATTTCAACTAACTTTGTCCATCTAAAACGAACTTTGTACTTTGCTATGAAGTTCCACCAGGAATGAGTTTTCATACAAAAACTGTCTATTTCAACTTAATTGATCCATCCAAAACGAACTTTGTACTTTGCTATGAAGTTCCACCAGGAATGGGTTTTCATGCAAAAACTGTCTATTTCAACTTAATTCGTCCATCCAAAACGAACTTTGTACTTTGCTATGAAGTTCCACCAGGAATGAGTTTTTATGCAAAAACTGTCTATTTCAACTTAATTCGTCCATCCAAAACGAACTTTGTACTTTGCTATGAAGTTCCACCAGGAATGAGTTTTTATGCAAAAACTGTCTATTTCAACTAAATTGATCCATCCAAAACGAACTTTGTACTTTGCTATGAAGTTCCACCAGGAATGAGTTTTCATACAAAAACTGTCTATTTCAACTAAATTGATCCATCCAAAACGAACTTTGTACTTTGCTATGAAGTTCCACCAGGAATGAGTTTTTATGCAAAAACTGTCTATTTCAACTAACTTTGTCCATCCAAAACGAACTTTGTACTTTGCTATGAAGTTCTACCAGGAATGAGTTTTCATACAAAAACTGTCTATTTCAACTAAATTGATCCATCCAAAACGAACTTTGTACTTTGCTATGAAGTTCCACCAGGAATGGGTTTTCATGCAAAAACTGTCTATTTCAACTTAATTCGTCCATCCAAAACGAACTTTGTACTTTGCTATGAAGTTCCACCAGGAATGAGTTTTTATGCAAAAACTGTCTATTTCAACTAACTTTGTCCATCCAAAACGAACTTTGTTCTTTGCTATGAAGTTCCACCAGGAATGAGTTTTCATGCAAAAACTGTCTATTTCAACTAAATTGATCCATCCAAAACAAACTTTGTTCTTTGCTATGAAGTTCCACCAGGAATGAGTTTTCATGCAAAAACTGTCTATTTCAACTAACTTTGTCCATCCAAAACGAACTTTGTTCTTTGCTATGAAGTTCCACCAGGAATGAGTTTTCATGCAAAAACTGTCTATTTCAACTAAATTGATCCATCCAAAACGAACTTTGTACTTTGCTATGAAGTTCCACCAGGAATGAGTTTTTATGCAAAAACTGTCTATTTCAACTAATAGATCCATCAAAAACGAACTTTGTACTTTGCTATGAAGTTCCACCAGGAATGAGTTTTCATGCAAAAACTGTCTATTTCAACTAACTTTGTCCATCCAAAACGAACTTTGTTCTTTGCTATGAAGTTCCACCAGGAATGAGTTTTCATGCAAAAACTGTCTATTTCAACTAAATTCGTCCATCCGATACGAACTTTGTACTTTGCTATGAAGTTCCACCAGGAATGAGTTTTTATGCAAAAACTGTCTATTTCAACTAATAGATCCATCAAAAACGAACTTTGTACTTTGCTATGAAGTTCCACCAGGAATGAGTTTTCATGCAAAAACTGTCTATTTCAACTAACTTTGTCCATCCAAAACGAACTTTGTTCTTTGCTATGAAGTTCCACCAGGAATGAGTTTTCATGCAAAAACTGTCTATTTCAACTAAATTCGTCCATCCGATACGAACTTTGTACTTTGCTATGAAGTTCCACCAGGAATGAGTTTTCATGCAAAAACTGTCTATTTCAACTAACTTTGTCCATCCAAAACGAACTTTGTACTTTGCTATGAAGTTCCACCAGGAATGAGTTTTTATGCAAAAACTGTCTATTTCAACTAACTTTGTCCATCCAAAACGAACTTTGTACTTTGCTATGAAGTTCCACCAGGAAAGAGTTTTCATGCAAAAACTGTCTATTTCAACTAAATTGATCCATCCAAAACGAACTTTGTACTTTGCTATGAAGTTCCACCAGGAATGAGTTTTCATGCAAAAACTGTCTATTTCAACTAAATTGATCCATCCAAAACGAACTTTGTTCTTTGCTATGAAGTTCCACCAGGAATGAGTTTTCATGCAAAAACTGTCTATTTCAACTAACTTTGTCCATCCAAAACGAACTTTGTTCTTTGCTATGAAGTTCCACCAGGAATGAGTTTTCATGCAAAAACTGTCTATTTCAACTAAATTGATCCATCCAAAACGAACTTTGTTCTTTGC
This sequence comes from Anopheles moucheti, assembly GCF_943734755.1. Classification (NCBI taxonomy): domain Eukaryota; kingdom Metazoa; phylum Arthropoda; class Insecta; order Diptera; family Culicidae; genus Anopheles; species Anopheles moucheti. Next base: position 58,097 of record NW_026453741.1, read on the forward strand.
TATGAAGTTCCACCAGGAATGAGTTTTCATGCAAAAACTGTCTATTTCAACTAATTTTGTCCATCCGATACGAACTTTGTACTTTGCTATGAAGTTCCACCAGGAATGAGTTTTCATGCAAAAACTGTCTATTTCAACTAAATTGATCCATCCAAAACGAACTTTGTACTTTGCTATGAAGTTCCACCAGGAATGAGTTTTTATGCAAAAACTGTCTATTTCAACTAACTTTGTCCATCCAAAACGAACTTTGTACTTTGCTATGAAGTTCCACCAGGAAAGAGTTTTCATGCAAAAACTGTCTATTTCAACTAAATTGATCCATCCAAAACGAACTTTGTTCTTTGCTATGAAGTTCCACCAGGAATGAGTTTTCATGCAAAAACTGTCTATTTCAACTAATTTTGTCCATCCAAAACGAACTTTGTACTTTGCTATGAAGTTCCACCAGGAATGAGTTTTTATGCAAAAACTGTCTATTTCAACTAAATTGATCCATCCAAAACGAACTTTGTACTTTGCTATGAAGTTCCACCAGGAATGAGTTTTTATGCAAAAACTGTCTATTTCAACTAACTTTGTCCATCCAAAACGAACTTTGTTCTTTGCTATGAAGTTCCACCAGGAATGAGTTTTCATGCAAAAACTGTCTATTTCAACTAAATTGATCCATCCAAAACGAACTTTGTACTTTGCTATGAAGTTCCACCAGGAATGAGTTTTCATGCAAGAACTGTCTATTTCAACTAACTTTGTCCATCCAAAACGAACTTTGTACTTTGCTATGAAGTTCCACCAGGAATGAGTTTTCATGCAAAAACTGTCTATTTCAACTAACTTTGTCCATCCAAAACGAACTTTGTACTTTGCTATGAAGCTCCACCAGGAATGAGTTTTCATGCAAGAACTGTCTATTTCAACTAACTTTGTCCATCCAAAACGAACTTTGTACTTTGCTATGAAGTTCCACCAGGAATGAGTTTTTATGCAAAAACTGTCTATTTCAACTAACTTTGTCCATCCAAAACGAACTTTGTACTTTGCTATGAAGTTCCACCAGGAATGAGTTTTCATGCAAAAACTGTCTATTTCAACTAAATTGATCCATCCAAAACGAACTTTGTTCTTTGCTATGAAGTTCCACCAGGAATGAGTTTTCATGCAAAAACTGTCTATTTCAACTAAATTGATCCATCCAAAACGAACTTTGTTCTTTGCTATGAAGTTCCACCAGGAATGAGTTTTCATGCAAAAACTGTCTATTTCAACTAACTTTGTCCATCCAAAACGAACTTTGTACTTTGCTATGAAGTTCCACCAGGAATGAGTTTTTATGCAAAAACTGTCTATTTTAACTAAATTGATCCATCCAAAACGAACTTTGTTCTTTGCTATGAAGTTCCACCAGGAATGAGTTTTCATGCAAAAACTGTCTATTTCAACTAACTTTGTCCATCCAAAACGAACTTTGTTCTTTGCTATGAAGTTCCACCAGGAATGAGTTTTCATGCAAAAACTGTCTATTTCAACTAACTTTGTCCATCCAAAACGAACTTTGTTCTTTGCTATGAAGTTCCACCAGGAATGAGTTTTCATGCAAAAACTGTCTATTTAAACTAAATTGATCCATCCAAAACGAACTTTGTTCTTTGCTATGAAGTTCCACCAGGAATGAGTTTTCATGCAAAAACTGTCTATTTCAACTAACTTTGTCCATCCAAAACGAACTTTGTTCTTTGCTATGAAGTTCCACCAGGAATGAGTTTTCATGCAAAAACTGTCTATTTCAACTAAATTGATCCATCCAAAACGAACTTTGTACTTTGCTATGAAGTTCCACCAGGAATGAGTTTTCATGCAAAAACTGTCTATTTCAACTAACTTTGTCCATCTAAAACGAATTTTGTACTTTGCTATGAAGTTCTACCAGGAATGAGTTTTCATGCAAGAACTGTCTATTTCAACTAAATTGATCCATCCAAAACGAACTTTGTACTTTGCTATGAAGTTCTACCAGGAATGAGTTTTCATGCAAGAACTGTCTATTTCAACTAACTTTGTCCATCCAAAACGAACTTTGTACTTTGCTATGAAGTTCCACCAGGAATGAGTTTTCATGCAAAAACTGTCTATTTCAACTAACTTTGTCCATCCAAAACGAACTTTGTACTTTGCTATGAAGTTCCACCAGGAATGAGTTTTTATGCAAAAACTGTCTATTTCAACTAATAGATCCATCAAAAACGAACTTTGTACTTTGCTATGAAGTTCCACCAGGAATGAGTTTTCATGCAAGAACTGTCTATTTCAACTAACTTTGGCCATCCAAAACGAACTTTGTACTTTGCTATGAAGTTCCACCAGGAATGAGTTTTCATGCAAAAACTGTCTATTTCAACTTACTTTGTCCATCCAAAACGAACTTTGTACTTTGCTATGAAGTTCCACCAGGAATGAGTTTTTATGCAAAAACTGTCTATTTTAACTAAATTGATCCATCCAAAACGAACTTTGTACTTTGCTATGAAGTTCCACCAGGAATGAGTTTTCATGCAAAAACTGTCTATTTCAACTAACTTTGTCCATCTAAAACGAATTTTGTACTTTGCTATGAAGTTCTACCAGGAATGAGTTTTCATGCAAGAACTGTCTATTTCAACTAAATTGATCCATCCAAAACGAACTTTGTACTTTGCTATGAAGTTCTACCAGGAATGAGTTTTCATGCAAAAACTGTCTATTTCAACTAAATTCGTCCATCCGATACGAACTTTGTACTTTGCTATGAAGTTCCACCAGGAATGAGTTTTCATGCAAGAACTGTCTATTTCAACTAACTTTGTCCATCCAAAACGAACTTTGTACTTTGCTATGAAGTTCCACCAGGAATGAGTTTTCATGCAAAAACTGTCTATTTCAACTAACTTTGTCCATCCAAAACGAACTTTGTACTTTGCTATGAAGTTCCACCAGGAAAGAGTTTTCATGCAAAAACTGTCTATTTCAACTAAATTGATCCATCCAAAACGAACTTTGTACTTTGCTATGAAGTTCCACCAGGAATGAGTTTTCATGCAAAAACTGTCTATTTCAACTAACTTTGTCCATCCAAAACGAACTTTGTTCTTTGCTATGAAGTTCCACCAGGAATGAGTTTTCATGCAAAAACTGTCTATTTCAACTAACTTTGTCCATCCAAAACGAACTTTGTTCTTTGCTATGAAGTTCCACCAGGAATGAGTTTTCATGCAAAAACTGTCTATTTCAACTAAATTCGTCCATCCAAAACGAACTTTGTACTTTGCTATGAAGTTCCACCAGGAATGAGTTTTCATGCAAAAACTGTCTATTTCAACTAACTTTGTCCATCCAAAACGAACTTTGTACTTTGCTATGAAGTTCCACCAGGAATGAGTTTTCATGCAAAAACTGTCTATTTCAACTAAATTGATCCATCCAAAACGAACTTTGTACTTTGCTATGAAGTTCCACCAGGAATGAGTTTTCATGCAAAAACTGTCTATTTCAACTAACTTTGTCCATCCAAAACGAACTTTGTACTTTGCTATGAAGTTCCACCAGGAATGAGTTTTCATGCAAAAACTGTCTATTTCAACTAACTTTGTCCATCCAAAACGAACTTTGTTCTTTGCTATGAAGTTCCACCAGGAATGAGTTTTCATGCAAAAACTGTCTATTTCAACTAAATTCGTCCATCCAAAACGAACTTTGTACTTTAATATGAAGTTCCACCAGGAATGAGTTTTCATGCAAAAACTGTCTATTTCAACTAACTTTGTCCATCCAAAAGAACTTTGTACTTTGCTATGAAGTTCCACCAGGAATGAGTTTTCATGCAAAAACTGTCTATTTCAACTAACTTTGTCCATCCAAAAGAACTTTGTTCTTTGCTATGAAGTTCCACCAGGAATGAGTTTTCATGCAAAAACTGTCTATTTCAACTAAATTCGTCCATCCAAAACGTACTTTGTACTTTGCTATGAAGTTCCACCAGGAATGAGTTTTCATGCAAAAACTGTCTAGTTCAACTAACTTTGTCCATCCAAAACGAACTTTGTTCTTTGCTATGAAGTTCCACCAGGAATGAGTTTTCATGCAAAAACTGTCTATTTCAACTAAATTGATCCATCCAAAACGAACTTTGTACTTTGCTATGAAGTTCCACCAGGAATGAGTTTTCATGCAAAAACTGTCTATTTCAACTAACTTTGTCCATCCAAAACGAACTTTGTACTTTGCTATGAAGTTCCACCAGGAATGAGTTTTCATGCAAAAACTGTCTATTTCAACTAAATTCGTCCATCCGATACGAACTTTGTACTTTGCTATGAAGTTCCACCAGGAATGAGTTTTCATGCAAAAACTGTCTATTTCAACTAAATTGATCCATCCAAAACGAACTTTGTTCTTTGCTATGAAGTTCCACCAGGAATGAGTTTTCATGCAAAAACTGTCTATTTCAACTAACTTTGTCCATCCAAAACGAACTTTGTACTTTGCTATGAAGTTCCACCAGGAATGAGTTTTCATGCAAAAACTGTCTATTTCAACTAAATTCGTCCATCCGATACGAACTTTGTACTTTGCTATGAAGTTCCACCAGGAATGAGTTTTCATGCAAAAACTGTCTATTTCAACTAAATTGATCCATCCAAAACGAACTTTGTTCTTTGCTATGAAGTTCCACCAGGAATGAGTTTTCATGCAAAAACTGTCTATTTCAACTAACTTTGTCCATCCAAAACGAACTTTGTACTTTGCTATGAAGTTCCACCAGGAATGAGTTTTCATGCAAAAACTGTCTATTTCAACTAAATTGATCCATCCAAAACGAACTTTGTACTTTGCTATGAAGTTCCACCAGGAATGAGTTTTCATGCAAAAACTGTCTATTTCAACTAACTTTGTCCATCCAAAACGAACTTTGTACTTTGCTATGAAGTTCCACCAGGAATGAGTTTTCATGCAAAAACTGTCTATTTCAACTAAATTGATCCATCCAAAACGAACTTTGTTCTTTGCTATGAAGTTCCACCAGGAATGAGTTTTCATGCAAGAACTGTCTATTTCAACTAACTTTGTCCATCCAAAACGAACTTTGTACTTTGCTATGAAGTTCCACCAGGAATGAGTTTTCATGCAAAAACTGTCTATTTCAACTAACTTTGTCCATCCAAAACGAACTTTGTACTTTGCTATGAAGTTCCACCAGGAATGAGTTTTCATGCAAGAACTGTCTATTTCAACTAACTTTGTCCATCCAAAACGAACTTTGTACTTTGCTATGAAGTTCCACCAGGAATGAGTTTTTATGCAAAAACTGTCTATTTCAACTAACTTTGTCCATCCAAAACGAACTTTGTACTTTGCTATGAAGTTCCACCAGGAATGAGTTTTCATGCAAAAACTGTCTATTTCAACTAAATTGATCCATCCAAAACCAACTTTGTACTTTGCTATGAAGTTCCACCAGGAATGAGTTTTCATGCAAAAACTGTCTATTTCAACTAAATTGATCCATCCAAAACGAACTTTGTTCTTTGCTATGAAGTTCCACCAGGAATGAGTTTTCATGCAAAAACTGTCTATTTCAACTAAATTGATCCATCCAAAACGAACTTTGTTCTTTGCTATGAAGTTCCACCAGGAATGAGTTTTCATGCAAAAACTGTCTATTTCAACTAACTTTGTCCATCCAAAACGAACTTTGTACTTTGCTATGAAGTTCCACCAGGAATGAGTTTTCATGCAAAAACTGTCTATTTTAACTAAATTGATCCATCCAAAACGAACTTTGTACTTTGCTATGAAGTTCCACCAGGAATGAGTTTTCATGCAAAAACTGTCTATTTCAACTAAATTGATCCATCCAAAACGAACTTTGTTCTTTGCTATGAAGTTCCACCAGGAATGAGTTTTCATGCAAAAACTGTCTATTTCAACTTAATTCGTCCATCCGATACGAACTTTGTACTTTGCTATGAAGTTCTACCAGGAATGAGTTTTCATGCAAGAACTGTCTATTTCAACTAACTTTGTCCATCCAAAACGAACTTTGTACTTTGCTATGAAGTTCCACCAGGAATGAGTTTTCATGCAAAAACTGTCTATTTCAACTAACTTTGTCCATCCAAAACGAACTTTGTACTTTGCTATGAAGTTCCACCAGGAATGAGTTTTCATGCAAAAACTGTCTATTTCAACTTAATTCGTCCATCCAAAACGAACTTTGTACTTTGCTATGAAGTTCCACCAGGAATGAGTTTTCATGCAAGAACTGTCTATTTCAACTAAATTGGTGCATCCGATACGAACTTTGTACTTTGCTATGAAGTTCCACCAGGAATGAGTTTTTATGCAAAAACTGTCTATTTCAACTAACTTTGTCCATCCAAAACGAACTTTGTACTTTGCTATGAAGTTCTACCAGGAATGAGTTTTCATGCAAGAACTGTCTATTTCAACTAACTTTGTCCATCCAAAACGAACTTTGTACTTTGCTATGAAGTTCCACCAGGAATGAGTTTTCATGCAAAAACTGTCTATTTTAACTAAATTGATCCATCCAAAACGAACTTTGTACTTTGCTATGAAGTTCCACCAGGAATGAGTTTTCATGCAAGAACTGTCTATTTCAACTAAATTGGTGCATCCGATACGAACTTTGTTCTTTGCTATGAAGTTCCACCAGGAATGAGTTTTCATGCAAGAACTGTCTATTTCAACTAAATTGATCCATCCAAAACGAACTTTGTACTTTGCTATGAAGTTCTACCAGGAATGAGTTTTCATGCAAGAACTGTCTATTTCAACTAACTTTGTCCATCCAAAACGAACTTTGTACTTTGCTATGAAGTTCCACCAGGAATGAGTTTTCATGCAAAAACTGTCTATTTCAACTAACTTTGTCCTTCCAAAACGAACTTTGTACTTTGCTATGAAGTTCCACCAGGAATGAGTTTTCATGCAAAAACTGTCTATTTCAACTAACTTTGTCCATCCAAAACGAACTTTGTACTTTGCTATGAAGTTCCACCAGGAATGAGTTTTCATGCAAAAACTGTCTATTTCAACTAAATTGATCCATCCAAAACGAACTTTGTACTTTGCTATGAAGTTCCACCAGGAATGAGTTTTCATGCAAGAACTGTCTATTTCAACTAACTTTGTCCATCCAAAACGAACTTTGTACTTTGCTATGAAGTTCCACCAGGAATGAGTTTTTATGCAAAAACTGTCTATTTCAACTAACTTTGTCCATCCAAAACGAACTTTGTACTTTGCTATGAAGTTCCACCAGGAATGAGTTTTTATGCAAAAACTGTCTATTTCAACTAACTTTGTCCATCCAAAACGAACTTTGTACTTTGCTATGAAGTTCCACCAGGAATGAGTTTTCATGCAAAAACTGTCTATTTCAACTAAATTGATCCATCCAAAACGAACTTTGTACTTTGCTATGAAGTTCCACCAGGAATGAGTTTTCATGCAAAAACTGTCTATTTCAACTTAATTCGTCCATCCGATACGAACTTTGTACTTTGCTATGAAGTTCCACCAGGAATGAGTTTTCATGCAAAAACTGTCTATTTCAACTAACTTTGTCCATCCAAAACGAACTTTGTACTTTGCTATGAAGTTCCACCAGGAATGAGTTTTCATGCAAAAACTGTCTATTTCAACTAAATTGATCCATCCAAAACGAACTTTGTACTTTGCTATGAAGTTCCACCAGGAATGAGTTTTCATGCAAGAACTGTCTATTTCAACTAACTTTGTCCATCCAAAACGAACTTTGTACTTTGCTATGAAGTTCCACCAGGAATGAGTTTTCATGCAAAAACTGTCTATTTCAACTTAATTCGTCCATCCGATACGAACTTTGTACTTTGCTATGAAGTTCCACCAGGAATGAGTTTTCATGCAAAAACTGTCTATTTCAACTAACTTTGTCCATCCAAAACGAACTTTGTACTTTGCTATGAAGTTCCACCAGGAATGAGTTTTCATGCAAAAACTGTCTATTTCAACTAAATTGATCCATCCAAAACGAACTTTGTACTTTGCTATGAAGTTCCACCAGGAATGAGTTTTCATGCAAGAACTGTCTATTTCAACTAACTTTGTCCATCCAAAACGAACTTTGTACTTTGCTATGAAGTTCCACCAGGAATGAGTTTTTATGCAAAAACTGTCTATTTCAACTAACTTTGTCCATCCAAAACGAACTTTGTACTTTGCTATGAAGTTCCACCAGGAATGAGTTTTCATGCAAAAACTGTCTATTTCAACTAACTTTGTCCATCCAAAACGAACTTTGTACTTTGCTATGAAGTTCCACCAGGAATGAGTTTTCATGCAAAAACTGTCTATTTCAACTAAATTGATCCATCCAAAACGAACTTTGTTCTTTGCTATGAAGTTCCACCAGGAATGAGTTTTCATGCAAAAACTGTCTATTTCAACTTAATTCGTCCATCCGATACGAACTTTGTACTTTGCTATGAAGTTCTACCAGGAATGAGTTTTCATGCAAGAACTGTCTATTTCAACTAAATTGATCTATCCAAAACGAACTTTGTACTTTGCTATGAAGTTCCACCAGGAATGAGTTTTCATGCAAAAACTGTCTATTTCAACTAACTTTGTCCATCCAAAACGAACTTTGTACTTTGCTATGAAGTTCCACCAGGAATGAGTTTTCATGCAAAAACTGTCTATTTCAACTAAATTGATCCATCCAAAACGAACTTTGTACTTTGCTATGAAGTTCCACCAGGAATGAGTTTTCATGCAAAAACTGTCTATTTCAACTTAATTCGTCCATCCGATACGAACTTTGTACTTTGCTATGAAGTTCCACCAGGAATGAGTTTTCATGCAAAAACTGTCTATTTCAACTAACTTTGTCCATCCAAAACGAACTTTGTACTTTGCTATGAAGTTCCACCAGGAATGAGTTTTCATGCAAAAACTGTCTATTTCAACTAAATTGATCCATCCAAAACGAACTTTGTACTTTGCTATGAAGTTCCACCAGGAATGAGTTTTTATGCAAAAACTGTCTATTTCAACTAACTTTGTCCATCTAAAACGAACTTTGTTCTTTGCTATGAAGTTCCACCAGGAATGAGTTTTCATGCAAAAACTGTCTATTTCAACTTAATTCGTCCATCCGATACGAACTTTGTACTTTGCTATGAAGTTCCACCAGGAATGAGTTTTCATGCAAAAACTGTCTATTTCAACTAACTTTGTCCATCCAAAACGAACTTTGTACTTTGCTATGAAGTTCCACCAGGAATGAGTTTTCATGCAAAAACTGTCTATTTCAACTAAATTGATCCATCCAAAACGAACTTTGTACTTTGCTATGAAGTTCCACCAGGAATGAGTTTTCATGCAAGAACTGTCTATTTCAACTAACTTTGTCCATCCAAAACGAACTTTGTACTTTGCTATGAAGTTCCACCAGGAATGAGTTTTCATGCAAGAACTGTCTATTTCAACTAACTTTGTCCATCCAAAACGAACTTTGTACTTTGCTATGAAGTTCCACCAGGAATGAGTTTTCATGCAAAAACTGTCTATTTCAACTAACTTTGTCCATCCAAAACGAACTTTGTACTTTGCTATGAAGTTCCACCAGGAATGAGTTTTCATGCAAGAACTGTCTATTTCAACTAAATTGATCCATCCGAAACGAACTTTGTACTTTGCTATGAAGTTCCACCAGGAATGAGTTTTTGTGCAAAAACTGTCTATTTCAACTAACTTTGTCCATCCAAAACGAACTTTGTACTTTGCTATGAAGTTCCACCAGGAATGAGTTTTCATGCAAAAACTGTCTATTTCAACTAACTTTGTCCATCCAAAACGAACTTTGTACTTTGCTATGAAGTTCCACCAGGAATGAGTTTTTATGCAAAAACTGTCTATTTCAACTAACTTTGTCCATCCAAAACGAACTTTGTACTTTGCTATGAAGTTCCACCAGGAATGAGTTTTTATGCAAAAACTGTCTATTTCAACTAACTTTGTCCATCCAAAACGAACTTTGTACTTTGCTATGAAGTTCCACCAGGAATGAGTTTTCATGCAAAAACTGTCTATTTTAACTAAATTGATCCATCCAAAACGAACTTTGTACTTTGCTATGAAGTTCCACCAGGAATGAGTTTTCATGCAAAAACTGTCTATTTTAACTAAATTGATCCATCCAAAACGAACTTTGTACTTTGCTATGAAGTTCCACCAGGAATGAGTTTTCATGCAAGAACTGTCTATTTCAACTAAATTGATCCATCCGAAACGAACTTTGTACTTTGCTATGAAGTTCCACCAGGAATGAGTTTTTATGCAAAAACTGTCTATTTCAACTAACTTTGTCCATCCAAAACGAACTTTGTACTTTGCTATGAAGTTCCACCAGGAATGAGTTTTCATGCAAAAACTGTCTATTTTAACTAAATTGATCCATCCAAAACGAACTTTGTACTTTGCTATGAAGTTCCACCAGGAATGAGTTTTCATGCAAGAACTGTCTATTTCAACTAAATTGATCCATCCGAAACGAACTTTGTACTTTGCTATGAAGTTCCACCAGGAATGAGTTTTTATGCAAAAACTGTCTATTTCAACTAACTTTGTCCATCCAAAACGAACTTTGTACTTTGCTATGAAGTTCCACCAGGAATGAGTTTTCATGCAAAAACTGTCTATTTCAACTAAATTGATCCATCCGAAACGAACTTTGTACTTTGCTATGAAGTTCCACCAGGAATGAGTTTTTATGCAAAAACTGTCTATTTCAACTAACTTTGTCCATCCAAAACGAACTTTGTACTTTGCTATGAAGTTCCACCAGGAATGAGTTTTCATGCAAAAACTGTCTATTTCAACTAACTTTGTCCATCCAAAACGAACTTTGTACTTTGCTATGAAGTTCCACCAGGAATGAGTTTTTATGCAAAAACTGTCTATTTCAACTAACTTTGTCCATCCAAAACGAACTTTGTACTTTGCTATGAAGTTCCACCAGGAATGAGTTTTCATGCAAAAACTGTCTATTTTAACTAAATTGATCCATCCAAAACGAACTTTGTACTTTGCTATGAAGTTCCACCTGGAATGAGTTTTCATGCAAGAACTGTCTATTTCAACTAACTTTGTCCATCCAAAACGAACTTTGTACTTTGCTATGAAGTTCCACCAGGAATGAGTTTTCATGCAAAAACTGTCTATTTCAACTAACTTTGTCCATCCAAAACGAACTTTGTACTTTGCTATGAAGTTCCACCAGGAATGAGTTTTCATGCAAAAACTGTCTATTTCAACTAACTTTGTCCATCCAAAACGAACTTTGTACTTTGCTATGAAGTTCCACCAGGAATGAGTTTTTATGCAAAAACTGTCTATTTCAACTAACTTTGTCCATCCAAAACGAACTTTGTACTTTGCTATGAAGTTCCACCAGGAATGAGTTTTCATGCAAAAACTGTCTATTTTAACTAAATTGATCCATCCAAAACGAACTTTGTACTTTGCTATGAAGTTCCACCAGGAATGAGTTTTCATGCAAGAACTGTCTATTTCAACTAACTTTGTCCATCCAAAACGAACTTTGTACTTTGCTATGAAGTTCCACCAGGAATGAGTTTTCATGCAAAAACTGTCTATTTCAACTTAATTCGTCCATCCAAAACGAACTTTGTACTTTGCTATGGAGTTCCACCAGGAATGAGTTTTTATGCAAAAACTGTCTATTTCAACTTAATTCGTACATCCAAAACGAACTTTGTACTTTGCTATGAAGTTCTACCAGGAATGAGTTTGTATGCAAAAACTGTCTATTTCAACTCAATTCGTCCATCCAAAACGATCTTTGTACTTTGCTATGAAGTGCTACCAGGAATGAGTTTTTATGCAAGAACTGTCTATTTCAACTTAATTCGTCAAAGCAAAACGAACTTTGTACTTTGCTATGAAGTGCTACCAGGAATGAGTTTTTATGCAAAAACTGTCTATTTCAACTTAATTCGTCCATCCAAAACGAACTTTGTACTTTGCTATGAAGTTCCACCAGGAATGCGTTTTTATGCAAAAACTGTCTATTTCAACTTAATTCGTCCATCCAAAACGAACTTTGTACTTTGCTATGAAGTGCTACCAGGAATGAGTTTTTATGCAAAAACTGTCTATTTCAACTTAATTCGTCCATCCAAAACGAACTTTGTACTTTGCTATGGAGTTCCACCAGGAATGAGTTTTTATGCAAAAACTGTCTATTTCAACTTAATTCGTACATCCAAAACGAACTTTGTACTTTGCTATGAAGTGCTACCAGGAATGAGTTTTAATGCAAAAACTGTCTATTTCAACTTAATTCGTCCATGCAAAACGAACTTTGTACTTTGCTATGAAGTTCTACCAGGAATGAGTTTTTATGCAAAACCTGTCTATTTCAACTTAATTCGTCCATCCAAAACGAACTTTGTACTTTGCTATGAAGTTCCACCAGGAATGAGTTTTTATGCAAAAACTGTCTATTTCAACTCAATTCGTCCATCCAAAACGAACTTTGTACTTTGCTATGGAGTTCCACCAGGAATGAGTTTTTATGCAAAAACTGTCTATTTCAACTTAATTCGTCCATCCAAAACGAACTTTGTACTTTGCTATGAAGTTCCACCAGGAATGAGTTTTTATGCAAAAACTGTCTATTTCAACTTAATTCGTCCATCCAAAACGAACTTTGTACTTTGCTATGAAGTTCCACCAGGAATGCGTTTTTATGCAAAAACTGTCTATTTCAACTTAATTCGTCCATCCAAAACGAACTTTGTACTTTGCTATGAAGTGCTACCAGGAATGAGTTTTTATGCAAAATCTGTCTATTTCAACTTAATTCGTCCATCCAAAACGAACTTTGTACTTTGCTATGAAGTTCTACCAGGAATGAGTTTGTATGCAAAAACTGTCTATTTCAACTCAATTCGTCCATCCAAAACGAACTTTGTACTTTGCTATGAAGTTCCACCAGGAATGAGTTTTTATGCAAAAACTGTCTATTTCAACTTAATTCGTCCATCCAAAACGAACTTTGTACTTTGCTATGGAGTTCCACCAGGAATGAGTTTTTATGCAAAAACTGTCTATTTCAACTTAATTCGTCCATCCAAAACGAACTTTGTACTTTGCTATGAAGTTCTACCAGGAATGAGTTTTTATGCAAAAACTGTCTATTTCAACTTAATTCGTCCATCCAAAACGAACTTTGTACTTTGCTATGAAGTTCTACCAGGAATGAGTTTTTATGCAAAAACTGTCTATTTCAACTTAATTCGTCCATCCAAAACGAACTTTGTACTTTGCTATGAAGTTCTACCAGGAATGAGTTTTTATGCAAAAACTGTCTATTTCAACTCAATTCGTCCATCCAAAACGAACTTTGTACTTTGCTATGAAGTTCTGCCAGGAATGAGTTTTTAAGCAAAAATTGTCTATTTCAACTTAATTCGTCCATCCAAAACGAACTTTGTACTTTGCTATGAAGTTCTACCAGGAATGAGTTTTTATGCAAAAACTGTCTATTTCAACTTAATTCGTCCATCCAAAACGAACTTTGTACTTTGCTATGGAGTTCCACCAGGAATGAGTTTTTATGCAAAAACTGTCTATTTCAACTCAATTCGTCCATCCAAAACGAACTTTGTACTTTGCTATGAAGTTCTGCCAGGAATGAGTTTTTAAGCAAAAATTGTCTATTTCAACTTAATTCGTCCATGCAAAACTAACTTTGTACTTTGCTATGAAGTTCCACCAGGAATGAGTTTTTATGCAAAAACTGTCTATTTCAACTTAATTCGTCCATCCAAAACGAACTTTGTACTTTGCTATGAAGTGCTACCAGGAATGAGTTTTTATGCAAAAACTGTCTATTTCAACTTAATTCGTCCATCCAAAACGAACTTTGTACTTTGCTATGAAGTTCTACCAGGAATGAGTTTTTATGCAAAAACTGTCTATTTCAACTTAATTCGTCCATCCAAAACGAACTTTAAACTTTGCTATGAAGTTCCACCAGGAATGAGTTTTTATGCAAAAACTGTCTATTTTAACTCAATTCGTCCATGCAAAACGAACTTTGTACTTTGCTATGAAGTGCTACCAGGAATGAGTTTTTATGCAAAAACTGTCTATTTCAACTTAATTCGTCCATCCAAAACGAACTTTGTACTTTGCTATGAAGTGCTACCAGGAATGAGTTTTTATGCAAAAACTGTCTATTTCAACTTAATTCGTCCATCCAAAACGAACTTTGTACTTTGCTATGAAGTGCTACCAGGAATGAGTTTTTATGCAAAAACTGTCTATTTCAACTCAATTCGTCCATCCAAAACGAACTTTGTACTTTGCTATGAAGTTCTACCAGGAATGAGTTTGTATGCAAAAACTGTCTATTTCAACTCAATTCGTCCATCCAAAACGAACTTTGTACTTTGCTATGAAGTTCCACCAGGAATGAGTTTTTATGCAAAAACTGTCTATTTTAACTTAATTCGTCCATCCAAAACGAACTTTGTACTTTGCTATGAAGTTCTACCAGGAATGAGTTTGTATGCAAAAACTGTCTATTTCAACTCAATTCGTCCATCCAAAACGAACTTTGTACTTTGCTATGAAGTTCCACCAGGAATGAGTTTTCATGCAAAAACTGTCTATTTTAACTCAATTCGTCCATCCAAAACGAACTTTGTACTTTGCTATGAAGTTCTACCAGGAATGAGTTTTTAAGCAAAAATTGTCTATTTCAACTTAATTCGTCCATCCAAAACGAACTTTGTCCTTTGCTATGGAGTTCCACCAGGAATGAGTTTTTATGCAAAAACTGTCTATTTCAACTTAATTCGTCCATCCAAAACTAACTTTGTACTTTGCTATGAAGTTCTACCAGGAATGAGTTTTTATGCAAAAACTGTCTATTTCAACTTAATTCGTCCATCCAAAACGAACTTTGTACTTTGCTATGAAGTTCTACCAGGAATGAGTTTGTATGCAAAAACTGTCTATTTCAACTCAATTCGTCCATCCAAAACGAACTTTGTACTTTGCTATGAACTTCCACCAGGAATGAGTTTTTATGCAAAAACTGTCTATTTCAACTTAATTCGTCCATCCAAAACGAACTTTGTACTTTGCTATGGAGTTCCACCAGGAATGAGTTTTTATGCAAAAACTGTCTATTTCAACTTAATTCGTCCATCCAAAACGAACTTTGTACTTTGCTATGAAGTTCTACCAGGAATGAGTTTTTATGCAAAAACTGTCTATTTCAACTCAATTCGTCCATCCAAAACGAACTTTGTACTTTGCTATGAAGTTCTACCAGGAATGAGTTTGTATGCAAAAACTGTCTATTTCAACTCAATTCGTCCATCCAAAACGAACTTTGTACTTTGCTATGGAGTTCCACCAGGAATGAGTTTTTATGCAAAAATTGTCTATTTCAACTTAATTCGTCCATCCAAAACGAACTTTGTACTTTGCTATGAAGTTCTACCAGGAATGAGTTTTTATGCAAAAACTGTCTATTTCAACTCAATTCGTCCATCCAAAACGAACTTTGTACTTTGCTATGAACTTCCACCAGGAATGAGTTTTTATGCAAAAATTGTCTATTTCAACTTAATTCGTCCATCCAAAACTAACTTTGTACTTTGCTATGAAGTTCTACCAGGAATGAGTTTTTATGCAAAAACTGTCTATTTCAACTTAATTCGTCCATCCAAAACGAACTTTGTACTTTGCTATGAAGTTCTACCAGGAATGAGTTTTTATGCAAAAACTGTCTATTTCAACTTAATTCGTCCATCCAAAACGAACTTTGTACTTTGCTATGAAGTTCTACCAGGAATGAGTTTGTATGCAAAAACTGTCTATTTCAACTCAATTCGTCCATCCAAAACGAACTTTGTACTTTGCTATGAACTTCCACCAGGAATGAGTTTTTATGCAAAAATTGTCTATTTCAACTTAATTCGTCCATCCAAAACGAACTTTGTACTTTGCTATGAAGTTCTACCAGGAATGAGTTTTTATGCAAAAACTGTCTATTTCAACTCAATTCGTCCATCCAAAACGAACTTTGTACTTTGCTATGAACTTCCACCAGGAATGAGTTTTTATGCAAAAACTGTCTATTTCAACTCAATTCGTCCATCCAAAACGAACTTTGTCCTTTGCTATGGAGTTCCACCAGGAATGAGTTTTTATGCAAAAACTGTCTATTTCAACTTAATTCGTCCATCCAAAACGAACTTTGTACTTTGCTATGGAGTTCCACCAGGAATGAGTTTTTATGCAAAAATTGTCTATTTCAACTTAATTCGTCCATCCAAAACGAACTTTGTACTTTGCTATGAACTTCCACCAGGAATGAGTTTTTATGCAAAAACTGTCTATTTCAACTTAATTCGTCCATCCAAAACGAACTTTGTACTTTGCTATGGAGTTCCACCAGGAATGAGTTTTTATGCAAAAACTGTCTATTTCAACTCAATTCGTCCATCCAAAACGAACTTTGTACTTTGCTATGAACTTCCACCAGGAATGAGTTTTTATGCAAAAACTGTCTATTTCAACTTAATTCGTCCATCCAAAACGAACTTTGTACTTTGCTATGAAGTTCTACCAGGAATGAGTTTGTATGCAAAAACTGTCTATTTCAACTCAATTCGTCCATCCAAAACGAACTTTGTACTTTGCTATGAACTTCCACCAGGAATGAGTTTTTATGCAAAAACTGTCTATTTCAACTTAATTCGTCCATCCAAAACGAACTTTGTCCTTTGCTATGGAGTTCCACCAGGAATGAGTTTTTATGCAAAAACTGTCTATTTCAACTTAATTCGTCCATCCAAAACGAACTTTGTACTTTGCTATGGTGTTCCACCAGGAATGAGTTTTTATGCAAAAATTGTCTATTTCAACTTAATTCGTCCATCCAAAACGAACTTTGTACTTTGCTATGAACTTCCACCAGGAATGAGTTTTTATGCAAAAACTGTCTATTTCAACTTAATTCGTCCATCCAAAACGAACTTTGTACTTTGCTATGGAGTTCCACCAGGAATGAGTTTTTATGCAAAAACTGTCTATTTCAACTCAATTCGTCCATCCAAAACGAACTTTGTACTTTGCTATGAACTTCCACCAGGAATGAGTTTTTATGCAAAAACTGTCTATTTCAACTCAATTCGTCCATCCAAAACGAACTTTGTCCTTTGCTATGGAGTTCCACCAGGAATGAGTTTTTATGCAAAAACTGTCTATTTCAACTTAATTCGTCCATCCAAAACGAACTTTGTACTTTGCTATGGAGTTCCACCAGGAATGAGTTTTTATGCAAAAACTGTCTATTTCAACTTAATTCGTCCATCCAAAACGAACTTTGTACTTTGCTATGAACTTCCACCAGGAATGAGTTTTTATGCAAAAACTGTCTATTTCAACTTAATTCGTCCATCCAAAACGAACTTTGTACTTTGCTATGGAGTTCCACCAGGAATGAGTTTTTATGCAAAAACTGTCTATTTCAACTCAATTCGTCCATCCAAAACGAACTTTGTACTTTGCTATGAACTTCCACCAGGAATGAGTTTTTATGCAAAAACTGTCTATTTCAACTTAATTCGTCCATCCAAAACGAACTTTGTACTTTGCTATGGAGTTCCACCAGGAATGAGTTTTTATGCAAAAATTGTCTATTTCAACTTAATTCGTCCATCCAAAACGAACTTTGTACTTTGCTATGAACTTCCACCAGGAATGAGTTTTTATGCAAAAACTGTCTATTTCAACTCAATTCGTCCATCCAAAACGAACTTTGTCCTTTGCTATGGAGTTCCACCAGGAATGAGTTTTTATGCAAAAACTGTCTATTTCAACTTAATTCGTCCATCCAAAACGAACTTTGTACTTTGCTATGGAGTTCCACCAGGAATGAGTTTTTATGCAAAAATTGTCTATTTCAACTTAATTCGTCCATCCAAAACGAACTTTATACTTTGCTATGAACTTCCACCAGGAATGAGTTTTTATGCAAAAACTGTCTATTTCAACTTAATTCGTCCATCCAAAACGAACTTTGTACTTTGCTATGGAGTTCCACCAGGAATGAGTTTTTATGCAAAAACTGTCTATTTCAACTCAATTCGTCCATCCAAAACGAACTTTGTACTTTGCTATGAACTTCCACCAGGAATGAGTTTTTATGCAAAAACTGTCTATTTCAACTTAATTCGTCCATCCAAAACGAACTTTGTACTTTGCTATGAAGTTCTACCAGGAATGAGTTTGTATGCAAAAACTGTCTATTTCAACTCAATTCGTCCATCCAAAACGAACTTTGTACTTTGCTATGAACTTCCACCAGGAATGAGTTTTTTGCAAAAACTGTCTATTTCAACTTAATTCGTCCATCCAAAACTAACTTTGTACTTTGCTATGAAGTTCTACCAGGAATGAGTTTTTATGCAAAAACTGTCTATTTCAACTCAATTCGTCCATCCAATACGAACTTTGTACTTTGCTATGAACTTCCACCAGGAATGAGTTTTTATGCAAAAACTGTCTATTTCAACTTAATTCGTCCATCCAAAACGAACTTTGTACTTTGCTATGAACTTCCACCAGGAATGAGTTTTTATGCAAAAACTGTCTATTTCAACTCAATTCGTCCATCCAAAACGAACTTTGTCCTTTGCTATGGAGTTCCACCAGGAATGAGTTTTTATGCAAAAACTGTCTATTTCAACTTAATTCGTCCATCCAAAACGAACTTTGTACTTTGCTATGGAGTTCCACCAGGAATGAGTTTTTATGCAAAAATTGTCTATTTCAACTTAATTCGTCCATCCAAAACGAACTTTGTACTTTGCTATGAACTTCCACCAGGAATGAGTTTTTATGCAAAAACTGTCTATTTCAACTTAATTCGTCCATCCAAAACGAACTTTGTACTTTGCTATGGAGTTCCACCAGGAATGAGTTTTTATGCAAAAACTGTCTATTTCAACTCAAATCGTTCATCCAAAACGAACTTTGTACTTTGCTATGAACTTCCACCAGGAATGAGTTTTTATGCAAAAACTGTCTATTTCAACTTAATTCGTCCATCCAAAACGAACTTTGTACTTTGCTATGGAGTTCCACCAGGAATGAGTTTTTATGCAAAAATTGTCTATTTCAACTTAATTCGTCCATCCAAAACGAACTTTGTACTTTGCTATGAACTTCCACCAGGAATGAGTTTTTATGCAAAAACTGTCTATTTCAACTCAATTCGTCCATCCAAAACGAACTTTGTACTTTGCTATGAAGTTCCACCAGGAATGAGTTTTTATGCAAAAACTGTCTATTTCAACTTAATTCGTCCATCCAAAACGAACTTTGTACTTTGCTATGGAGTTCCACCAGGAATGAGTTTTTATGCAAAAATTGTCTATTTCAACTTAATTCGTCCATCCAAAACGAACTTTGTACTTTGCTATGAACTTCCACCAGGAATGAGTTTTTATGCAAAAACTGTCTATTTCAACTTAATTCGTCCATCCAAAACGAACTTTGTACTTTGCTATGGAGTTCCACCAGGAATGAGTTTTTATGCAAAAACTGTCTATTTCAACTCAATTCGTCCATCCAAAACGAACTTTGTACTTTGCTATGAACTTCCACCAGGAATGAGTTTTTATGCAAAAACTGTCTATTTCAACTTAATTCGTCCATCCAAAACGAACTTTGTACTTTGCTATGAAGTTCTACCAGGAATGAGTTTGTATGCAAAAACTGTCTATTTCAACTCAATTCGTCCATCCAAAACGAACTTTGTACTTTGCTATGGAGTTCCACCAGGAATGAGTTTTTATGCAAAAACTGTCTATTTCAACTCAATTCGTCCATCCAAAACGAACTTTGTACTTTGCTATGAACTTCCACCAGGAATGAGTTTTTATGCAAAAACTGTCTATTTCAACTCAATTCGTCCATCCAAAACGAACTTTGTCCTTTGCTATGGAGTTCCACCAGGAATGAGTTTTTATGCAAAAACTGTCTATTTCAACTTAATTCGTCCATCCAAAACGAACTTTGTACTTTGCTATGAACTTCCACCAGGAATGAGTTTTTATGCAAAAACTGTCTATTTCAACTCAATTCGTCCATCCAAAACGAACTTTGTACTTTGCTATGAACTTCCACCAGGAATGAGTTTTTATGCAAAAATTGTCTATTTCAACTTAATTCGTCCATCCAAAACGAACTTTGTACTTTGCTATGAAGTTCTACCAGGAATGAGTTTTTATGCAAAAACTGTCTATTTCAACTCAATTCGTCCATCCAAAACGAACTTTGTACTTTGCTATGGAGTTCCACCAGGAATGAGTTTTTATGCAAAAACTGTCTATTTCAACTTAATTCGTCCATCCAAAACGAACTTTGTACTTTGCTATGAACTTCCACCAGGAATGAGTTTTTATGCAAAAACTGTCTATTTCAACTCAATTCGTCCATCCAAAACGAACTTTGTACTTTGCTATGAAGTTCCACCAGGAATGAGTTTTTATGTAAAAACTGTCTTTTTTAACTTAATTCGTTTATGCAAAACTAACTTTGTACTTTGCTATGAAGTTCCACCAGGAATGAGTTTTCATGCAAAAACTGTCTATTTCAACTTAATTCGTCCATGCAAAACTAACTTTGTACTTTGCTATGAAGTTCCACCAGGAATGAGTTTTCATGCAAAAACTGTCTATTTCAACTTAATTCGTCCATGCAAAACGAACTTTGTACTTTGCTATGGAGTGCTACCAGGAATGAGTTTTTATGCAAAAACTGTCTATTTCAACTTAATTCGTCCATGCAAAACTAACTTTGTACTTTGCTATGAAGTTCCACCAGGAATGAGTTTTCATGCAAAAACTGTCTATTTCAACTTAATTCGTCCATCCAAAACGAACTTTGTACTTTGCTATGGAGTTCCACCAGGAATGAGTTTTTATGCAAAAACTGTCTATTTCAACTCAATTCGTCCATCCAAAACGAACTTTGTACTTTGCTATGAAGTTCTACCAGGAATGAGTTTTTATGCAAAAACTGTCTATTTCAACTCAATTCGTCCATCCAAAACGAACTTTGTCCTTTGCTATGGAGTTCCACCAGGAATGAGTTTTTATGCAAAAACTGTCTATTTCAACTTAATTCGTCCATCCAAAACTAACTTTGTACTTTGCTATGAAGTTCTACCAGGAATGAGTTTTTATGCAAAAACTGTCTATTTCAACTTAATTCGTCCATCCAAAACGAACTTTGTACTTTGCTATGAAGTTCTACCAGGAATGAGTTTGTATGCAAAAACTGTCTATTTCAACTCAATTCGTCCATCCAAAACGAACTTTGTACTTTGCTATGAACTTCCACCAGGAATGAGTTTTTATGCAAAAACTGTCTATTTCAACTTAATTCGTCCATCCAAAACGAACTTTGTACTTTGCTATGAAGTTCTACCAGGAATGAGTTTTTATGCAAAAACTGTCTATTTCAACTCAATTCGTCCATCCAAAACGAACTTTGAACTTTGCTATGAAGTTCTACCAGGAATGAGTTTGTATGCAAAAACTGTCTATTTCAACTCAATTCGTCCATCCAAAACGAACTTTGTACTTTGCTATGGAGTTCCACCAGGAATGAGTTTTTATGCAAAAATTGTCTATTTCAACTTAATTCGTCCATCCAAAACGAACTTTGTACTTTGCTATGAAGTTCTACCAGGAATGAGTTTGTATGCAAAAACTGTCTATTTCAACTCATTTCGTCCATCCAAAACGAACTTTGTACTTTGCTATGAAGTTCCACCAGGAATGAGTTTTTATGCAAAAACTGTCTATTTTAACTCAATTCGTCCATCCAAAACGAACTTTGTACTTTGCTATGAAGTTCTGCCAGGAATGAGTTTTTAAGCAAAAATTGTCTATTTCAACTTAATTCGTCCATCCAAAACGAATTTTGTCCTTTGCTATGGAGTTCCACCAGGAATGAGTTTTTATGCAAAAACTGTCTATTTCAACTTAATTCGTCCATCCAAAACGAACTTTGTACTTTGCTATGAAGTTCTACCAGGAATGAGTTTTTATGCAAAAACTGTCTATTTCAACTTAATTCGTCCATCCAAAACGAACTTTGTACTTTGCTATGAAGTTCTACCAGGAATGAGTTTGTATGCAAAAACTGTCTATTTCAACTCAATTCGTCCATCCAAAACGAACTTTGTACTTTGCTATGAACTTCCACCAGGAATGAGTTTTTATGCAAAAACTGTCTATTTCAACTTAATTCGTCCATCCAAAACGAACTTTGTACTTTGCTATGGAGTTCCACCAGGAATGAGTTTTTATGCAAAAACTGTCTATTTCAACTTAATTCGTCCATCCAAAACGAACTTTGTACTTTGCTATGGAGTTCCACCAGGAATGAGTTTTTATGCAAAAACTGTCTATTTCAACTTAATTCGTCCATCCAAAACGAACTTTGTACTTTGCTATGAAGTGCTACCAGGAATGAGTTTTTATGCAAAAACTGTCTATTTCAACTTAATTCGTCCATCCAAAACGAACTTTGTACTTTGCTATGAAGTTCTACCAGGAATGAGTTTTTATGCAAAAACTGTCTATTTCAACTCAATTTGTCCATCCAAAACGAACTTTGTACTTTGCTATGAAGTTCTACCAGGAATGAGTTTTTATGCAAAAACTGTCTATTTCAACTTAATTCGTCCATCCAAAACGAACTTTGTACTTTGCTATGAAGTTCTACCAGGAATGAGTTTGTATGCAAAAACTGTCTATTTCAACTCAATTCGTCCATCCAAAACGAACTTTGTACTTTGCTATGAACTTCCACCAGGAATGAGTTTTTATGCAAAAACTGTCTATTTCAACTTAATTCGTCCATCCAAAACGAACTTTGTACTTTGCTATGAAGTGCTACCAGGAATGAGTTTTTATGCAAAAACTGTCTATTTCAACTTAATTCGTCCATCCAAAACGAACTTTGTACTTTGCTATGAAGTTCTACCAGGAATGAGTTTTTATGCAAAAACTGTCTATTTCAACTTAATTCGTCCATCCAAAACGAACTTTGTACTTTGCTATGAAGTTCTACCAGGAATGAGTTTTTATGCAAAAACTGTCTATTTCAACTCAATTCGTCCATCCAAAACGAACTTTGTACTTTGCTATGAAGTTCCACCAGGAATGAGTTTTTATGCAAAAACTGTCTATTTCAACTTAATTCGTCCATCCAAAACGAACTTTGTACTTTGCTATGAAGTGCTACCAGGAATGAGTTTTTATGCAAAAACTGTCTATTTCAACTAAATTCGTCCATCCAAAACGAACTTTGTACTTTGCTATGAAGTTCTACCAGGAATGAGTTTTTATGCAAAAACTGTCTATTTCAACTTAATTCGTCCATCCAAAACGAACTTTGTACTTTGCTATGAAGTTCTACCAGGAATGAGTTTTTATGCAAAAACTGTCTATTTCAACTTAATTCGTCCATCCAAAACGAACTTTTTACTTTGCTATGAAGTTCTACCAGGAATGAGTTTTTATGCAAAAACTGTCTATTTCAACTCAATTCGTCCATCCAAAACGAACTTTGTACTTTGCTATGAAGTTCTACCAGGAATGAGTTTGTATGCAAAAACTGTCTATTTCAACTCAATTCGTCCATCCAAAACGAACTTTGTACTTTGCTATGAACTTCCACCAGGAATGAGTTTTTATGCAAAAACTGTCTATTTCAACTTAATTCGTCCATCCAAAACGAACTTTGTACTTTGCTATGAAGTGCTACCAGGAATGAGTGTTTATGCAAAAACTGTCTATTTCAACTTAATTCGTCCATCCAAAACGAACTTTGTACTTTGCTATGAAGTTCTACCAGGAATGAGTTTTTATGCAAAAACTGTCTATTTCAACTTAATTCGTCCATCCAAAACGAACTTTGTACTTTGCTATGAAGTTCTACCAGGAATGAGTTTTTATGCAAAAACTGTCTATTTCAACTCAATTCGTCCATCCAAAACGAACTTTGTACTTTGCTATGAAGTTCCACCAGGAATGAGTTTTTATGCAAAAACTGTCTATTTCAACTTAATTCGTCCATCCAAAACGAACTTTGTACTTTGCTATGAAGTTCTACCAGGAATGAGTTTGTATGCAAAAACTGTCTATTTCAACTCAATTCGTCCATCCAAAACGAACTTTGTACTTTGCTATGAAGTTCTACCAGGAATGAGTTTTTATGCAAAAACTGTCTATTTCAACTCAATTCGTCCATCCAAAACGAACTTTGTACTTTGCTATGAAGTGCTACCAGGAATGAGTTTTTATGCAAAAACTGTCTATTTCAACTCAATTCGTCCATCCAAAACGAACTTTGTACTTTGCTATGAAGTTCCACCAGGAATGAGTTTTTATGCAAAAACTGTCTATTTCAACTTAATTCGTCCATCCAAAACGAACTTTGTACTTTGCTATGAAGTTCTACCAGGAATGAGTTTTTATGCAAAAACTGTCTATTTCAACTCAATTTGTCCATCCAAAACGAACTTTGTACTTTGCTATGAAGTTCTACCAGGAATGAGTTTTTATGCAAAAACTGTCTATTTCAACTTAATTCGTCCATCCAAAACGAACTTTGTACTTTGCTATGAAGTTCTACCAGGAATGAGTTTGTATGCAAAAACTGTCTATTTCAACTCAATTCGTCCATCCAAAACGAACTTTGTACTTTGCTATGAACTTCCACCAGGAATGAGTTTTTATGCAAAAACTGTCTATTTCAACTTAATTCGTCCATCCAAAACGAACTTTGTACTTTGCTATGAAGTGCTACCAGGAATGAGTGTTTATGCAAAAACTGTCTATTTCAACTTAATTCGTCCATCCAAAACGAACTTTGTACTTTGCTATGAAGTTCTACCAGGAATGAGTTTTTATGCAAAAACTGTCTATTTCAACTTAATTCGTCCATCCAAAACGAACTTTGTACTTTGCTATGAAGTTCTACCAGGAATGAGTTTTTATGCAAAAACTGTCTATTTCAACTTAATTCGTCCATCCAAAACGAACTTTGTACTTTGCTATGAAGTGCTACCAGGAATGAGTTTTTATGCAAAAACTGTCTATTTCAACTTAATTCGTCCATCCAAAACGAACTTTGTACTTTGCTATGAAGTTCTACCAGGAATGAGTTTGTATGCAAAAACTGTCTATTTCAACTCAATTCGTCCATCCAAAACGAACTTTGTACTTTGCTATGAACTTCCACCAGGAATGAGTTTTTATGCAAAAACTGTCTATTTCAACTTAATTCGTCCATCCAAAACGAACTTTGTACTTTGCTATGAAGTTCCACCAGGAATGAGTTTTTATGCAAAAACTGTCTATTTCAACTTAATTCGTCCATCCAAAACGAACTTTGTACTTTGCTATGAAGTGCTACCAGGAATGAGTTTTTATGCAAAAACTGTCTATTTCAACTTAATTCGTCCATCCAAAACGAACTTTGTACTTTGCTATGAAGTTCTACCAGGAATGAGTTTTTATGCAAAAACTGTCTATTTCAACTTAATTCGTCCATCCAAAACGAACTTTGTACTTTGCTATGAAGTTCTACCAGGAATGAGTTTTTATGCAAAAACTGTCTATTTCAACTCAATTCGTCCATCCAAAACGAACTTTGTACTTTGCTATGAAGTTCCACCAGGAATGAGTTTTTATGCAAAAACTGTCTATTTCAACTTAATTCGTCCATCCAAAACGAACTTTGTACTTTGCTATGAAGTGCTACCAGGAATGAGTTTTTATGCAAAAACTGTCTATTTCAACTTAATTCGTCCATCCAAAACGAACTTTGTACTTTGCTATGAAGTTCTACCAGGAATGAGTTTTTATGCAAAAACTGTCTATTTCAACTCAATTCGTCCATCCAAAACGAACTTTGTACTTTGCTATGAAGTGCTACCAGGAATGAGTTTTTATGCAAAAACTGTCTATTTCAACTCAATTCGTCCATCCAAAACGAACTTTGTACTTTGCTATGAAGTTCCACCAGGAATGAGTTTTTATGCAAAAACTGTCTATTTCAACTTAATTCGTCCATCCGATACGAACTTTGTACTTTGCTATGAAGTTCTACCAGGAATGAGTTTTTATGCAAAAACTGTCTATTTCAACTCAATTCGTCCATCCAAAACGAACTTTGTACTTTGCTATGAAGTGCTACCAGGAATGAGTTTTTATGCAAAAACTGTCTATTTCAACTTAATTCGTCCATCCAAAACGAACTTTGTACTTTGCAATGAAGTGCTACCAGGAATGAGTTTTTATGCAAAAACTGTCTATTTCAACTTAATTCGTCCATCCAAAACGAACTTTGTACTTTGCTATGGAGTTCCACCAGGAATGAGTTTTTATGCAAAAACTGTCTATTTCAACTTAATTCGTCCATCCAAAACGAACTTTGTACTTTGCTATGAAGTTCCACCAGGAATGAGTTTTTATGCAAAAACTGTCTATTTCAACTTAATTCGTCCATGCAAAACGAACTTTGTACTTTGCTATGAAGTTCTACCAGGAATGAGTTTTTATGCAAAAACTGTCTATTTCAACTCAATTCGTCCATCCAAAACGAACTTTGTACTTTGCTATGAAGTGCTACCAGGAATGAGTTTTTATGCAAAAACTGTCTATTTCAACTCAATTCGTCCATCCAAAACGAACTTTGTACTTTGCTATGAAGTTCTACCAGGAATGAGTTTTTATGCAAAAACTGTCTATTTCAACTTAATTCGTCCATCCGATACGAACTTTGTACTTTGCTATGAAGTTCTACCAGGAATGAGTTTTTATGCAAAAACTGTCTATTTCAACTTAATTCGTCCATCCAAAACGAACTTTGTACTTTGCTATGAAGTTCCACCAGGAATGAGTTTTAAAGCAAAAACTGTCTATTTCAACTTAATTCGTCCATCCAAAACGAACTTTGTACTTTGCAATGAAGTGCTACCAGGAATGAGTTTTTAAGCAAAAACTGTCTATTTCAACTTAATTCGTCCATCCAAAACGAACTTTGTACTTTGCTATGAAGTGCTACCAGGAATGAGTTTTTATGCAAAAACTGTCTATTTCAACTTAATTCGTCCATCCAAAACGAACTTTGTACTTTGCTATGAAGTTCTACCAGGAATGAGTTTTTATGCAAAAACTGTCTATTTCAACTTAATTCGTCCATCCAAAACGAACTTTGTACTTTGCTATGGAGTTCCACCAGGAATGAGTTTTTATGCAAAAACTGTCTATTTCAACTTAATTCGTCCATCCAAAACGAACTTTGTACTTTGCTATGAAGTTCTACCAGGAATGAGTTTTTATGCAAAAACTGTCTATTTCAACTCAATTCGTCCATCCAAAACGAACTTTGTACTTTGCTATGAAGTGCTACCAGGAATGAGTGTTTATGCAAAAACTGTCTATTTCAACTTAATTCGTCCATCCAAAACGAACTTTGTACTTTGCAATGAAGTGCTACCAGGAATGAGTTTTTATGCAAAAACTGTCTATTTCAACTTAATTCGTCCATCCAAAACGAACTTTGTACTTTGCTATGAAGTGCTACCAGGAATGAGTTTTTAAGCAAAAACTGTCTATTTCAACTTAATTCGTCCATCCAAAACGAACTTTGTACTTTGCTATGAAGTTCTACCAGGAATGAGTTTTTATGCAAAAACTGTCTATTTCAACTCAATTCGTCCATCCAAAACGAACTTTGTACTTTGCTATGAAGTGCTACCAGGAATGAGTTTTTATGCAAAAACTGTCTATTTCAACTCAATTCGTCCATCCAAAACGAACTTTGTACTTTGCTATGAAGTGCTACCAGGAATGAGTTTTTATGCAAAAACTGTCTATTTCAACTTAATTCGTCCATCCAAAACGAACTTTGTACTTTGCAATGAAGTGCTACCAGGAATGAGTTTTTATGCAAAAACTGTCTATTTCAACTTAATTCGTCCATCCAAAACGAACTTTGTACTTTGCTATGGAGTTCCACCAGGAATGAGTTTTTATGCAAAAACTGTCTATTTCAACTTAATTCGTCCATCCAAAACGAACTTTGTACTTTGCTATGAAGTGCTACCAGGAATGAGTTTTTATGCAAAAACTGTCTATTTCAACTTAATTCGTCCATCCAAAACGAACTTTGTACTTTGCTATGAAGTTCTACCAGGAATGAGTTTTTATGCAAAAACTGTCTATTTCAACTCAATTCGTCCATCCAAAACGAACTTTGTACTTTGCTATGAAGTGCTACCAGGAATGAGTTTTTATGCAAAAACTGTCTATTTCAACTCAATTCGTCCATCCAAAACGAACTTTGTACTTTGCTATGAAGTTCTACCAGGAATGAGTTTTTATGCAAAAACTGTCTATTTCAACTTAATTCGTCCATCCGATACGAACTTTGTACTTTGCTATGAAGTTCTACCAGGAATGAGTTTTTATGCAAAAACTGTCTATTTCAACTTAATTCGTCCATCCAAAACGAACTTTGTACTTTGCTATGAAGTTCCACCAGGAATGAGTTTTAAAGCAAAAACTGTCTATTTCAACTTAATTCGTCCATCCAAAACGAACTTTGTACTTTGCAATGAAGTGCTACCAGGAATGAGTTTTTAAGCAAAAACTGTCTATTTCAACTTAATTCGTCCATCCAAAACGAACTTTGTACTTTGCTATGAAGTTCTACCAGGAATGAGTTTTTATGCAAAAACTGTCTATTTCAACTCAATTCGTCCATCCAAAACGAACTTTGTACTTTGCTATGAAGTTCCACCAGGAATGAGTGTTGATGCAAAAACTGTCTATTTCAACTTAATTCGTCCATCCAAAACGAACTTTGTACTTTGCAATGAAGTGCTACCAGGAATGAGTTTTTATGCAAAAACTGTCTATTTCAACTTAATTCGTCCATCCAAAACGAACTTTGTACTTTGCTATGGAGTTCCACCAGGAATGAGTTTTTATGCAAAAACTGTCTATTTCAACTTAATTCGTCCATCCAAAACGAACTTTGTACTTTGCTATGAAGTTCCACCAGGAATGAGTTTTTATGCAAAAACTGTCTATTTCAACTTAATTCGTCCATGCAAAACGAACTTTGTACTTTGCTATGAAGTTCTACCAGGAATGAGTTTTTATGCAAAAACTGTCTATTTCAACTTAATTCGTCCATCCGATACGAACTTTGTACTTTGCTATGAAGTTCTACCAGGAATGAGTTTTTATGCAAAAACTGTCTATTTCAACTTAATTCGTCCATCCAAAACGAACTTTGTACTTTGCTATGAAGTTCCACCAGGAATGAGTTTTTATGCAAAAACTGTCTATTTCAACTCAATTCGTCCATCCAAAACGAACTTTGTACTTTGCTATGAAGTGCTACCAGGAATGAGTTTTTATGCAAAAACTGTCTATTTCAACTTAATTCGTCCATCCAAAACGAACTTTGTACTTTGCAATGAAGTGCTACCAGGAATGAGTTTTTATGCAAAAACTGTCTATTTCAACTTAATTCGTCCATCCAAAACGAACTTTGTACTTTGCAATGAAGTGCTACCAGGAATGAGTTTTTAAGCAAAAACTGTCTATTTCAACTTAATTCGTCCATCCAAAACGAACTTTGTACTTTGCTATGAAGTTCTACCAGGAATGAGTTTTTATGCAAAAACTGTCTATTTCAACTCAATTCGTCCATCCAAAACGAACTTTGTACTTTGCTATGAAGTGCTATCAGGAATGAGTGTTTATGCAAAAACTGTCTATTTCAACTTAATTCGTCCATCCAAAACGAACTTTGTACTTTGCAATGAAGTGCTACCAGGAATGAGTTTTTAAGCAAAAACTGTCTATTTCAACTTAATTCGTCCATCCGATACGAACTTTGTACTTTGCTATGAAGTTCTACCAGGAATGAGTTTTTATGCAAAAACTGTCTATTTCAACTTAATTCGTCCATCCAAAACGAACTTTGTACTTTGCTATGGAGTTCCACCAGGAATGAGTTTTTATGCAAAAACTGTCTATTTCAACTTAATTCGTCCATCCAAAACGAACTTTGTACTTTGCTATGAAGTTCCACCAGGAATGAGTTTTTATGCAAAAACTGTCTATTTCAACTCAATTCGTCCATCCAAAACGAACTTTGTACTTTGCTATGAAGTGCTACCAGGAATGAGTTTTTATGCAAAAACTGTCTATTTCAACTTAATTCGTCCATCCAAAACGAACTTTGTACTTTGCAATGAAGTGCTACCAGGAATGAGTTTTTATGCAAAAACTGTCTATTTCAACTTAATTCGTCCATGCAAAACGAACTTTGTACTTTGCTATGAAGTTCTACCAGGAATGAGTTTTTATGCAAAAACTGTCTATTTCAACTAACTTTGTCCATCCAAAACGAACTTTGTACTTTGCTATGAAGTTCCACCAGGAATGAGTTTTCATGCAAAAACTGTCTATTTCAACTAACTTTGTCCATCCAAAACGAACTTTGTACTTTGCTATGAAGTTCTACCAGGAATGAGTTTTTATGCAAAAACTGTCTATTTCAACTAACTTTGTCCATCCAAAACGAACTTTGTACTTTGCTATGAAGTTCTACCAGGAATGAGTTTTTATGCAAAAACTGTCTATTTCAACTTAATTCGTCCATGCAAAACGAACTTTGTACTTTGCTATGAAGTTCTACCAGGAATGAGTTTTTATGCAAAAACTGTCTATTTCAACTAACTTTGTCCATCCAAAACGAACTTTGTACTTTGCTATGAAGTTCCACCAGGAATGAGTTTTCATGCAAAAACTGTCTATTTCAACTTAATTCGTCCATCCAAAACGAACTTTGTACTTTGCAATGAAGTGCTACCAGGAATGAGTTTTTAAGCAAAAACTGTCTATTTCAACTTAATTCGGCCATCCAAAACGAACTTTGTACTTTGCTATGAAGTTCTACCAGGAATGAGTTTTTATGCAAAAACTGTCTATTTCAACTAAATTGATCCATCCAAAACGAACTTTGTACTTTGCTATGAAGTGCTACCAGGAATGAGTTTTTATGCAAAAACTGTCTATTTCAACTTAATTCGTCCATCCGATACGAACTTTGTACTTTGCTATGAAGTTCTACCAGGAATGAGTTTTTATGCAAAAACTGTCTATTTCAACTTAATTCGTCCATCCAAAACGAACTTTGTACTTTGCTATGGAGTTCCACCAGGAATGAGTTTTTATGCAAAAACTGTCTATTTCAACTCAATTCGTCCATCCAAAACGAACTTTGTACTTTGCTATGAAGTTCCACCAGGAATGAGTTTTTATGCAAAAACTGTCTATTTCAACTTAATTCGTCCATGCAAAACGAACTTTGTACTTTGCTATGAAGTTCTACCAGGAATGAGTTTTTATGCAAAAACTGTCTATTTCAACTTAATTCGTCCATCCGATACGAACTTTGTACTTTGCTATGGAGTTCCACCAGGAATGAGTTTTTATGCAAAAACTGTCTATTTCAACTTAATTCGTCCATCCAAAACGAACTTTGTACTTTGCTATGGAGTTCCACCAGGAATGAGTTTTTATGCAAAAACTGTCTATTTCAACTCAATTCGTCCATCCAAAACGAACTTTGTACTTTGCTATGAAGTGCTACCAGGAATGAGTTTTTATGCAAAAACTGTCTATTTCAACTTAATTCGTCCATCCGATACGAACTTTGTACTTTGCTATGAAGTTCTACCAGGAATGAGTTTTTATGCAAAAACTGTCTATTTCAACTTAATTCGTCCATCCAAAACGAACTTTGTACTTTGCTATGGAGTTCCACCAGGAATGAGTTTTTATGCAAAAACTGTCTATTTCAACTCAATTCGTCCATCCAAAACGAACTTTGTACTTTGCTATGAAGTTCCACCAGGAATGAGTTTTTATGCAAAAACTGTCTATTTCAACTTAATTCGTCCATGCAAAACGAACTTTGTACTTTGCTATGAAGTTCTACCAGGAATGAGTTTTTATGCAAAAACTGTCTATTTCAACTTAATTCGTCCATCCGATACGAACTTTGTACTTTGCTATGAAGTTCTACCAGGAATGAGTTTTTATGCAAAAACTGTCTATTTCAACTTAATTCGTCCATGCAAAACGAACTTTGTACTTTGCTATGAAGTTCCACCAGGAATGAGTTTTTATGCAAAAACTGTCTATTTCAACTTAATTCGTCCATGCAAAACGAACTTTGTACTTTGCTATGAAGTTCTACCAGGAATGAGTGTTGATGCAAAAACTGTCTATTTCAACTTAATTCGTCCATCCAAAACGAACTTTGTACTTTGCTATGGAGTTCCACCAGGAATGAGTTTTTATGCAAAAACTGTCTATTTCAACTTAATTCGTCCATCCAAAACGAACTTTGTACTTTGCTATGAAGTGCTACCAGGAATGAGTTTTTATGCAAAAACTGTCTATTTCAACTTAATTCGTCCATCCAAAACGAACTTTGTACTTTGCTATGAAGTTCTACCAGGAATGAGTTTTTATGCAAAAACTGTCTATTTCAACTCAATTCGTCCATCCAAAACGAACTTTGTACTTTGCTATGAAGTGCTACCAGGAATGAGTTTTTATGCAAAAACTGTCTATTTCAACTCAATTCGTCCATCCAAAACGAACTTTGTACTTTGCTATGAAGTTCTACCAGGAATGAGTTTTTATGCAAAAACTGTCTATTTCAACTTAATTCGTCCATCCGATACGAACTTTGTACTTTGCTATGAAGTTCTACCAGGAATGAGTTTTTATGCAAAAACTGTCTATTTCAACTTAATTCGTCCATCCAAAACGAACTTTGTACTTTGCTATGAAGTTCCACCAGGAATGAGTTTTAAAGCAAAAACTGTCTATTTCAACTTAATTCGTCCATCCAAAACGAACTTTGTACTTTGCAATGAAGTGCTACCAGGAATGAGTTTTTAAGCAAAAACTGTCTATTTCAACTTAATTCGTCCATCCAAAACGAACTTTGTACTTTGCTATGAAGTTCTACCAGGAATGAGTTTTTATGCAAAAACTGTCTATTTCAACTCAATTCGTCCATCCAAAACGAACTTTGTACTTTGCTATGAAGTTCCACCAGGAATGAGTGTTGATGCAAAAACTGTCTATTTCAACTTAATTCGTCCATCCAAAACGAACTTTGTACTTTGCAATGAAGTGCTACCAGGAATGAGTTTTTATGCAAAAACTGTCTATTTCAACTTAATTCGTCCATCCAAAACGAACTTTGTACTTTGCTATGGAGTTCCACCAGGAATGAGTTTTTATGCAAAAACTGTCTATTTCAACTTAATTCGTCCATCCAAAACGAACTTTGTACTTTGCTATGAAGTTCCACCAGGAATGAGTTTTTATGCAAAAACTGTCTATTTCAACTTAATTCGTCCATGCAAAACGAACTTTGTACTTTGCTATGAAGTTCTACCAGGAATGAGTTTTTATGCAAAAACTGTCTATTTCAACTTAATTCGTCCATCCGATACGAACTTTGTACTTTGCTATGAAGTTCTACCAGGAATGAGTTTTTATGCAAAAACTGTCTATTTCAACTTAATTCGTCCATCCAAAACGAACTTTGTACTTTGCTATGAAGTTCCACCAGGAATGAGTTTTTATGCAAAAACTGTCTATTTCAACTCAATTCGTCCATCCAAAACGAACTTTGTACTTTGCTATGAAGTGCTACCAGGAATGAGTTTTTATGCAAAAACTGTCTATTTCAACTTAATTCGTCCATCCAAAACGAACTTTGTACTTTGCAATGAAGTGCTACCAGGAATGAGTTTTTATGCAAAAACTGTCTATTTCAACTTAATTCGTCCATCCAAAACGAACTTTGTACTTTGCAATGAAGTGCTACCAGGAATGAGTTTTTAAGCAAAAACTGTCTATTTCAACTTAATTCGTCCATCCAAAACGAACTTTGTACTTTGCTATGAAGTTCTACCAGGAATGAGTTTTTATGCAAAAACTGTCTATTTCAACTCAATTCGTCCATCCAAAACGAACTTTGTACTTTGCTATGAAGTGCTATCAGGAATGAGTGTTTATGCAAAAACTGTCTATTTCAACTTAATTCGTCCATCCAAAACGAACTTTGTACTTTGCAATGAAGTGCTACCAGGAATGAGTTTTTAAGCAAAAACTGTCTATTTCAACTTAATTCGTCCATCCGATACGAACTTTGTACTTTGCTATGAAGTTCTACCAGGAATGAGTTTTTATGCAAAAACTGTCTATTTCAACTTAATTCGTCCATCCAAAACGAACTTTGTACTTTGCTATGGAGTTCCACCAGGAATGAGTTTTTATGCAAAAACTGTCTATTTCAACTTAATTCGTCCATCCAAAACGAACTTTGTACTTTGCTATGAAGTTCCACCAGGAATGAGTTTTTATGCAAAAACTGTCTATTTCAACTCAATTCGTCCATCCAAAACGAACTTTGTACTTTGCTATGAAGTGCTACCAGGAATGAGTTTTTATGCAAAAACTGTCTATTTCAACTTAATTCGTCCATCCAAAACGAACTTTGTACTTTGCAATGAAGTGCTACCAGGAATGAGTTTTTATGCAAAAACTGTCTATTTCAACTAAATTGATCCATCCAAAACGAACTTTGTACTTTGCTATGAAGTTCCACCAGGAATGAGTTTTTATGCAAAAACTGTCTATTTCAACTTAATTCGTCCATCCAAAACGAACTTTGTACTTTGCAATGAAGTGCTACCAGGAATGAGTTTTTAAGCAAAAACTGTCTATTTCAACTTAATTCGTCCATCCAAAACGAACTTTGTACTTTGCTATGAAGTTCTACCAGGAATGAGTTTTTATGCAAAAACTGTCTATTTCAACTAAATTGATCCATCCAAAACGAACTTTGTACTTTGCTATGAAGTGCTACCAGGAATGAGTGTTTATGCAAAAACTGTCTATTTCAACTTAATTCGTCCATCCGATACGAACTTTGTACTTTGCTATGAAGTTCTACCAGGAATGAGTTTTTATGCAAAAACTGTCTATTTCAACTTAATTCGTCCATCCAAAACGAACTTTGTACTTTGCTATGGAGTTCCACCAGGAATGAGTTTTTATGCAAAAACTGTCTATTTCAACTCAATTCGTCCATCCAAAACGAACTTTGTACTTTGCTATGAAGTTCCACCAGGAATGAGTTTTTATGCAAAAACTGTCTATTTCAACTTAATTCGTCCATGCAAAACGAACTTTGTACTTTGCTATGAAGTTCTACCAGGAATGAGTTTTTATGCAAAAACTGTCTATTTCAACTTAATTCGTCCATCCGATACGAACTTTGTACTTTGCTATGGAGTTCCACCAGGAATGAGTTTTTATGCAAAAACTGTCTATTTCAACTTAATTCGTCCATCCAAAACGAACTTTGTACTTTGCTATGGAGTTCCACCAGGAATGAGTTTTTATGCAAAAACTGTCTATTTCAACTCAATTCGTCCATCCAAAACGAACTTTGTACTTTGCTATGAAGTGCTACCAGGAATGAGTTTTTATGCAAAAACTGTCTATTTCAACTTAATTCGTCCATCCGATACGAACTTTGTACTTTGCTATGAAGTTCTACCAGGAATGAGTTTTTATGCAAAAACTGTCTATTTCAACTTAATTCGTCCATCCAAAACGAACTTTGTACTTTGCTATGGAGTTCCACCAGGAATGAGTTTTTATGCAAAAACTGTCTATTTCAACTCAATTCGTCCATCCAAAACGAACTTTGTACTTTGCTATGAAGTTCCACCAGGAATGAGTTTTTATGCAAAAACTGTCTATTTCAACTTAATTCGTCCATGCAAAACGAACTTTGTACTTTGCTATGAAGTTCTACCAGGAATGAGTTTTTATGCAAAAACTGTCTATTTCAACTTAATTCGTCCATCCGATACGAACTTTGTACTTTGCTATGAAGTTCTACCAGGAATGAGTTTTTATGCAAAAACTGTCTATTTCAACTTAATTCGTCCATGCAAAACGAACTTTGTACTTTGCTATGAAGTTCCACCAGGAATGAGTTTTTATGCAAAAACTGTCTATTTCAACTTAATTCGTCCATGCAAAACGAACTTTGTACTTTGCTATGAAGTTCTACCAGGAATGAGTTTTTATGCAAAAACTGTCTATTTCAACTTAATTCGTCCATCCGATACGAACTTTGTACTTTGCTATGAAGTTCTACCAGGAATGAGTTTTTATGCAAAAACTGTCTATTTCAACTTAATTCGTCCATCCAAAACGAACTTTGTACTTTGCTATGGAGTTCCACCAGGAATGAGTTTTTATGCAAAAACTGTCTATTTCAACTTAATTCGTCCATCCGATACGAACTTTGTACTTTGCTATGGAGTTCCACCAGGAATGAGTTTTTATGCAAAAACTGTCTATTTCAACTTAATTCGTCCATCCAAAACGAACTTTGTACTTTGCTATGGAGTTCCACCAGGAATGAGTTTTTATGCAAAAACTGTCTATTTCAACTCAATTCGTCCATCCAAAACGAACTTTGTACTTTGCTATGAAGTGCTACCAGGAATGAGTTTTTATGCAAAAACTGTCTATTTCAACTTAATTCGTCCATCCGATACGAACTTTGTACTTTGCTATGAAGTTCTACCAGGAATGAGTTTTTATGCAAAAACTGTCTATTTCAACTTAATTCGTCCATCCAAAACGAACTTTGTACTTTGCTATGGAGTTCCACCAGGAATGAGTTTTTATGCAAAAACTGTCTATTTCAACTCAATTCGTCCATCCAAAACGAACTTTGTACTTTGCTATGAAGTTCCACCAGGAATGAGTTTTTATGCAAAAACTGTCTATTTCAACTTAATTCGTCCATGCAAAACGAACTTTGTACTTTGCTATGAAGTTCTACCAGGAATGAGTTTTTATGCAAAAACTGTCTATTTCAACTTAATTCGTCCATCCGATACGAACTTTGTACTTTGCTATGGAGTTCCACCAGGAATGAGTTTTTATGCAAAAACTGTCTATTTCAACTTAATTCGTCCATCCAAAACGAACTTTGTACTTTGCTATGAAGTTCCACCAGGAATGAGTTTTTATGCAAAAACTGTCTATTTCAACTTAATTCGTCCATGCAAAACGAACTTTGTACTTTGCTATGAAGTTCTACCAGGAATGAGTTTTTATGCAAAAACTGTCTATTTCAACTTAATTCGTCCATCCGATACGAACTTTGTACTTTGCTATGAAGTTCTACCAGGAATGAGTTTTTATGCAAAAACTGTCTATTTCAACTTAATTCGTCCATCCAAAACGAACTTTGTACTTTGCTATGAAGTTCCACCAGGAATGAGTTTTTATGCAAAAACTGTCTATTTCAACTCAATTCGTCCATCCAAAACGAACTTTGTACTTTGCTATGAAGTGCTACCAGGAATGAGTTTTTATGCAAAAACTGTCTATTTCAACTTAATTCGTCCATCCGATACGAACTTTGTACTTTGCTATGAAGTTCTACCAGGAATGAGTTTTTATGCAAAAACTGTCTATTTCAACTTAATTCGTCCATCCAAAACGAACTTTGTACTTTGCAATGAAGTGCTACCAGGAATGAGTTTTTATGCAAAAACTGTCTATTTCAACTTAATTCGTCCATCCAAAACGAACTTTGTACTTTGCTATGAAGTTCCACCAGGAATGAGTTTTTATGCAAAAACTGTCTATTTCAACTTAATTCGTCCATCCAAAACGAACTTTGTACTTTGCTATGGAGTTCCACCAGGAATGAGTTTTTATGCAAAAACTGTCTATTTCAACTTAATTCGTCCATCCAAAACGAACTTTGTACTTTGCTATGAAGTTCCACCAGGAATGAGTTTTTATGCAAAAACTGTCTATTTCAACTCAATTCGTCCATCCAAAACGAACTTTGTACTTTGCTATGAAGTGCTACCAGGAATGAGTTTTTATGCAAAAACTGTCTATTTCAACTTAATTCGTCCATCCAAAACGAACTTTGTACTTTGCAATGAAGTGCTACCAGGAATGAGTTTTTATGCAAAAACTGTCTATTTCAACTTAATTCGTCCATCCAAAACGAACTTTGTACTTTGCAATGAAGTGCTACCAGGAATGAGTTTTTAAGCAAAAACTGTCTATTTCAACTTAATTCGTCCATCCAAAACGAACTTTGTACTTTGCTATGAAGTTCTACCAGGAATGAGTTTTTATGCAAAAACTGTCTATTTCAACTAAATTGATCCATCCAAAACGAACTTTGTACTTTGCTATGAAGTGCTACCAGGAATGAGTGTTTATGCAAAAACTGTCTATTTCAACTTAATTCGTCCATCCAAAACGAACTTTGTACTTTGCAATGAAGTGCTACCAGGAATGAGTTTTTATGCAAAAACTGTCTATTTCAACTTAATTCGTCCATCCAAAACGAACTTTGTACTTTGCTATGGAGTTCCACCAGGAATGAGTTTTTATGCAAAAACTGTCTATTTCAACTTAATTCGTCCATCCAAAACGAACTTTGTACTTTGCTATGAAGTTCCACCAGGAATGAGTTTTTATGCAAAAACTGTCTATTTCAACTTAATTCGTCCATGCAAAACGAACTTTGTACTTTGCTATGAAGTTCTACCAGGAATGAGTTTTTATGCAAAAACTGTCTATTTCAACTTAATTCGTCCATCCGATACGAACTTTGTACTTTGCTATGAAGTTCTACCAGGAATGAGTTTTTATGCAAAAACTGTCTATTTCAACTTAATTCGTCCATCCAAAACGAACTTTGTACTTTGCTATGGAGTTCCACCAGGAATGAGTTTTTATGCAAAAACTGTCTATTTCAACTCAATTCGTCCATCCAAAACGAACTTTGTACTTTGCTATGAAGTTCCACCAGGAATGAGTTTTTATGCAAAAACTGTCTATTTCAACTTAATTCGTCCATGCAAAACGAACTTTGTACTTTGCTATGAAGTTCTACCAGGAATGAGTTTTTATGCAAAAACTGTCTATTTCAACTTAATTCGTCCATCCGATACGAACTTTGTACTTTGCTATGGAGTTCCACCAGGAATGAGTTTTTATGCAAAAACTGTCTATTTCAACTTAATTCGTCCATCCAAAACGAACTTTGTACTTTGCTATGGAGTTCCACCAGGAATGAGTTTTTATGCAAAAACTGTCTATTTCAACTCAATTCGTCCATCCAAAACGAACTTTGTACTTTGCTATGAAGTGCTACCAGGAATGAGTTTTTATGCAAAAACTGTCTATTTCAACTTAATTCGTCCATCCGATACGAACTTTGTACTTTGCTATGAAGTTCTACCAGGAATGAGTTTTTATGCAAAAACTGTCTATTTCAACTTAATTCGTCCATCCAAAACGAACTTTGTACTTTGCTATGGAGTTCCACCAGGAATGAGTTTTTATGCAAAAACTGTCTATTTCAACTCAATTCGTCCATCCAAAACGAACTTTGTACTTTGCTATGAAGTTCCACCAGGAATGAGTTTTTATGCAAAAACTGTCTATTTCAACTTAATTCGTCCATGCAAAACGAACTTTGTACTTTGCTATGAAGTTCTACCAGGAATGAGTTTTTATGCAAAAACTGTCTATTTCAACTTAATTCGTCCATCCGATACGAACTTTGTACTTTGCTATGAAGTTCTACCAGGAATGAGTTTTTATGCAAAAACTGTCTATTTCAACTTAATTCGTCCATGCAAAACGAACTTTGTACTTTGCTATGAAGTTCCACCAGGAATGAGTTTTTATGCAAAAACTGTCTATTTCAACTTAATTCGTCCATGCAAAACGAACTTTGTACTTTGCTATGAAGTTCTACCAGGAATGAGTTTTTATGCAAAAACTGTCTATTTCAACTTAATTCGTCCATCCGATACGAACTTTGTACTTTGCTATGAAGTTCTACCAGGAATGAGTTTTTATGCAAAAACTGTCTATTTCAACTTAATTCGTCCATCCAAAACGAACTTTGTACTTTGCTATGGAGTTCCACCAGGAATGAGTTTTTATGCAAAAACTGTCTATTTCAACTTAATTCGTCCATCCAAAACGAACTTTGTACTTTGCTATGAAGTTCTACCAGGAATGAGTTTTTATGCAAAAACTGTCTATTTCAACTTAATTCGTCCATCCAAAACGAACTTTGTACTTTGCTATGAAGTTCTACCAGGAATGAGTTTTTATGCAAAAACTGTCTATTTCAACTTAATTCGTCCATCCAAAACGAACTTTGTACTTTGCTATGGAGTTCCACCAGGAATGAGTTTTTATGCAAAAACTGTCTATTTCAACTTAATTCGTCCATCCAAAACGAACTTTGTACTTTGCTATGGAGTTCCACCAGGAATGAGTTTTTATGCAAAAACTGTCTATTTCAACTCAATTCGTCCATCCAAAACGAACTTTGTACTTTGCTATGAAGTTCTACCAGGAATGAGTTTTTATGCAAAAACTGTCTATTTCAACTTAATTCGTCCATCCGATACGAACTTTGTACTTTGCTATGAAGTTCTACCAGGAATGAGTTTTTATGCAAAAACTGTCTATTTCAACTTAATTCGTCCATCCAAAACGAACTTTGTACTTTGCTATGGAGTTCCACCAGGAATGAGTTTTTATGCAAAAACTGTCTATTTCAACTTAATTCGTCCATCCAAAACGAACTTTGTACTTTGCTATGGAGTTCCACCAGGAATGAGTTTTTATGCAAAAACTGTCTATTTCAACTCAATTCGTCCATCCAAAACGAACTTTGTACTTTGCTATGAAGTTCTACCAGGAATGAGTTTTTATGCAAAAACTGTCTATTTCAACTTAATTCGTCCATCCAAAACGAACTTTGTACTTTGCTATGGAGTTCCACCAGGAATGAGTTTTTATGCAAAAACTGTCTATTTCAACTTAATTCGTCCATCCAAAACGAACTTTGTACTTTGCTATGAAGTTCCACCAGGAATGAGTTTTTATGCAAAAACTGTCTATTTCAACTTAATTCGTCCATGCAAAACGAACTTTGTACTTTGCTATGAAGTTCTACCAGGAATGAGTTTTTATGCAAAAACTGTCTATTTCAACTTAATTCGTCCATCCAAAACGAACTTTGTACTTTGCTATGAAGTTCTACCAGGAATGAGTTTTTATGCAAAAACTGTCTATTTCAACTTAATTCGTCCATCCAAAACGAACTTTGTACTTTGCTATGGAGTTCCACCAGGAATGAGTTTTTATGCAAAAACTGTCTATTTCAACTCAATTCGTCCATCCAAAACGAACTTTGTACTTTGCTATGAAGTTCCACCAGGAATGAGTTTTTATGCAAAAACTGTCTATTTCAACTTAATTCGTCCATGCAAAACGAACTTTGTACTTTGCTATGAAGTTCTACCAGGAATGAGTTTTTATGCAAAAACTGTCTATTTCAACTTAATTCGTCCATCCGATACGAACTTTGTACTTTGCTATGAAGTTCTACCAGGAATGAGTTTTTATGCAAAAACTGTCTATTTCAACTTAATTCGTCCATCCAAAACGAACTTTGTACTTTGCTATGGAGTTCCACCAGGAATGAGTTTTTATGCAAAAACTGTCTATTTCAACTTAATTCGTCCATCCAAAACGAACTTTGTACTTTGCTATGGAGTTCCACCAGGAATGAGTTTTTATGCAAAAACTGTCTATTTCAACTCAATTCGTCCATCCAAAACGAACTTTGTACTTTGCTATGAAGTGCTACCAGGAATGAGTTTTTATGCAAAAACTGTCTATTTCAACTTAATTCGTCCATCCAAAACGAACTTTGTACTTTGCAATGAAGTGCTACCAGGAATGAGTTTTTATGCAAAAACTGTCTATTTCAACTTAATTCGTCCATCCGATACGAACTTTGTACTTTGCTATGAAGTTCTACCAGGAATGAGTTTTTATGCAAAAACTGTCTATTTCAACTTAATTCGTCCATCCAAAACGAACTTTGTACTTTGCTATGGAGTTCCACCAGGAATGAGTTTTTATGCAAAAACTGTCTATTTCAACTTAATTCGTCCATCCAA
Organism: Anopheles moucheti; assembly: GCF_943734755.1. Classification (NCBI taxonomy): domain Eukaryota; kingdom Metazoa; phylum Arthropoda; class Insecta; order Diptera; family Culicidae; genus Anopheles; species Anopheles moucheti. Next base: position 100,443 of record NW_026453741.1, read on the forward strand.
AACGAACTTTGTACTTTGCTATGAAGTTCTACCAGGAATGAGTTTTTATGCAAAAACTGTCTATTTCAACTCAATTCGTCCATCCAAAACGAACTTTGTACTTTGCTATGAAGTGCTACCAGGAATGAGTTTTTATGCAAAAACTGTCTATTTCAACTTAATTCGTCCATCCAAAACGAACTTTGTACTTTGCAATGAAGTGCTACCAGGAATGAGTTTTTATGCAAAAACTGTCTATTTCAACTTAATTCGTCCATCCGATACGAACTTTGTACTTTGCTATGAAGTTCTACCAGAAATGAGTTTTTATGCAAAAACTGTCTATTTCAACTTAATTCGTCCATCCAAAACGAACTTTGTACTTTGCTATGGAGTTCCACCAGGAATGAGTTTTTATGCAAAAACTGTCTATTTCAACTTAATTCGTCCATCCAAAACGAACTTTGTACTTTGCTATGGAGTTCCACCAGGAATGAGTTTTTATGCAAAAACTGTCTATTTCAACTTAATTCGTCCATCCAAAACGAACTTTGTACTTTGCTATGAAGTGCTACCAGGAATGAGTTTTTATGCAAAAACTGTCTATTTCAACTTAATTCGTCCATGCAAAACTAACTTTGTACTTTGCTATGAAGTTCCACCAGGAATGAGTTTTTATGTAAAAACTGTCTATTTCAACTTAATTCGTCCATCCGATACGAACTTTGTACTTTGCTATGAAGTTCTACCAGGAATGAGTTTTTATGCAAAAACTGTCTATTTCAACTTAATTCGTCCATCCAAAACGAACTTTGTACTTTGCTATGAAGTTCTACCAGGAATGAGTTTTTATGCAAAAACTGTCTATTTCAACTCAATTCGTCCATCCAAAACGAACTTTGTACTTTGCTATGAAGTGCTACCAGGAATGAGTTTTTATGCAAAAACTGTCTATTTCAACTTAATTCGTCCATCCGATACGAACTTTGTACTTTGCAATGAAGTGCTACCAGGAATGAGTTTTTATGCAAAAACTGTCTATTTAAACTTAATTCGTCCATCCGATACGAACTTTGTACTTTGCTATGAAGTTCTACCAGGAATGAGTTTTTATGCAAAAACTGTCTATTTCAACTTAATTCGTCCATCCGATACGAACTTTGTACTTTGCTATGAAGTTCTACCAGGAATGAGTTTTTATGCAAAAACTGTCTATTTCAACTTAATTCGTCCATCCAAAACGAACTTTGTACTTTGCTATGGAGTTCCACCAGGAATGAGTTTTTATGCAAAAACTGTCTATTTCAACTTAATTCGTCCATCCAAAACGAACTTTGTACTTTGCAATGAAGTGCTACCAGGAATGAGTTTTTATGCAAAAACTGTCTATTTCAACTTAATTCGTCCATCCGATACGAACTTTGTACTTTGCTATGAAGTTCTACCAGGAATGAGTTTTTATGCAAAAACTGTCCATCCAAAACGAACTTTGTACTTTGCTATGGAGTTCCACCAGGAATGAGTTTTTATGCAAAAACTGTCTATTTCAACTTAATTCGTCCATCCAAAACGAACTTTGTACTTTGCTATGGAGTTCCACCAGGAATGAGTTTTTATGCAAAAACTGTCTATTTCAACTTAATTCGTCCATCCAAAACGAACTTTGTACTTTGCTATGAAGTTCTACCAGGAATGAGTTTTTATGCAAAAACTGTCTATTTCAACTTAATTCGTCCATCCAAAACGAACTTTGTACTTTGCTATGAAGTGCTACCAGGAATGAGTTTTTATGCAAAAACTGTCTATTTCAACTTAATTCGTCCATGCAAAACGAACTTTGTACTTTGCTACGAAGTGCTACCAGGAATGAGTTTTTATGCAAAAACTGTCTATTTCAACTCAATTCGTCCATCCAAAACGAACTTTGTACTTTGCTATGAAGTGCTACCAGGAATGAGTTTTTATGCAAAAACTGTCTATTTCAACTTAATTCGTCCATCCAAAACGAACTTTGTACTTTGCTATGAAGTTCTACCAGGAATGAGTTTTTATGCAAAAACTGTCTATTTCAACTTAATTCGTCCATCCGATACGAACTTTGTACTTTGCTATGAAGTTCTACCAGGAATGAGTTTTTATGCAAAAACTGTCTATTTCAACTTAATTCGTCCATCCAAAACGAACTTTGTACTTTGCTATGGAGTTCCACCAGGAATGAGTTTTTATGCAAAAACTGTCTATTTCAACTTAATTCGTCCATCCAAAACGAACTTTGTACTTTGCTATGAAGTTCCACCAGGAATGAGTTTTTATGCAAAAACTGTCTATTTCAACTTAATTCGTCCATCCAAAACGAACTTTGTACTTTGCTATGGAGTTCCACCAGGAATGAGTTTTTATGCAAAAACTGTCTATTTCAACTTAATTCGTCCATCCAAAACGAACTTTGTACTTTGCTATGAAGTTCCACCAGGAATGAGTTTTTATGCAAAAACTGTCTATTTCAACTTAATTCGTCCATCCAAAACGAACTTTGTACTTTGCTATGGAGTTCCACCAGGAATGAGTTTTTATGCAAAAACTGTCTATTTCAACTTAATTCGTCCATCCAAAACGAACTTTGTACTTTGCTATGAAGTTCTACCAGGAATGAGTTTTTATGCAAAAACTGTCTATTTCAACTCAATTCGTCCATCCAAAACGAACTTTGTACTTTGCTATGAAGTGCTACCAGGAATGAGTTTTTATGCAAAAACTGTCTATTTCAACTTAATTCGTCCATCCAAAACGAACTTTGTACTTTGCTATGAAGTTCTACCAGGAATGAGTTTTTATGCAAAAACTGTCTATTTCAACTTAATTCGTCCATCCAAAACGAACTTTGTACTTTGCTATGGAGTTCCACCAGGAATGAGTTTTTATGCAAAAACTGTCTATTTCAACTTAATTCGTCCATCCAAAACGAACTTTGTACTTTGCTATGAAGTTCTACCAGGAATGAGTTTTTATGCAAAAACTGTCTATTTCAACTTAATTCGTCCATCCAAAACGAACTTTGTACTTTGCAATGAAGTGCTACCAGGAATGAGTTTTTATGCAAAAAACTGTCTATTTCAACTTAATTCGTCCATCCAAAACGAACTTTGTACTTTGCTATGGAGTTCCACCAGGAATGAGTTTTTATGCAAAAACTGTCTATTTCAACTTAATTCGTCCATCCAAAACGAACTTTGTACTTTGCTATGAAGTTCCACCAGGAATGAGTTTTTATGCAAAAACTGTCTATTTCAACTTAATTCGTCCATCCAAAACGAACTTTGTACTTTGCTATGAAGTTCTACCAGGAATGAGTTTTTATGCAAAAACTGTCTATTTCAACTCAATTCGTCCATCCAAAACGAACTTTGTACTTTGCTATGAAGTGCTACCAGGAATGAGTTTTTATGCAAAAACTGTCTATTTCAACTTAATTCGTCCATCCAAAACGAACTTTGTACTTTGCTATGAAGTTCTACCAGGAATGAGTTTTTATGCAAAAAACTGTCTATTTCAACTTAATTCGTCCATCCAAAACGAACTTTGTACTTTGCTATGAAGTGCTACCAGGAATGAGTTTTTATGCAAAAACTGTCTATTTCAACTTAATTCGTCCATCCAAAACGAACTTTGTACTTTGCTATGGAGTTCCACCAGGAATGAGTTTTTTATGCAAAAACTGTCTATTTCAACTTAATTCGTCCATCCAAAACGAACTTTGTACTTTGCTATGAAGTGCTACCAGGAATGAGTTTTTAAGCAAAAACTGTCTATTTCAACTTAATTCGTCCATCCAAAACGAACTTTGTACTTTGCTATGGAGTTCCACCAGGAATGAGTTTTTATGCAAAAACTGTCTATTTCAACTTAATTCGTCCATCCAAAACGAACTTTGTACTTTGCTATGAAGTTCTACCAGGAATGAGTTTTTATGCAAAAACTGTCTATTTCAACTCAATTCGTCCATCCAAAACGAACTTTGTACTTTGCTATGGAGTTCCACCAGGAATGAGTTTTTATGCAAAAACTGTCTATTTCAACTTAATTCGTCCATCCAAAACGAACTTTGTACTTTGCTATGAAGTTCTACCAGGAATGAGTTTTTATGCAAAAACTGTCTATTTCAACTCAATTCGTCCATCCAAAACGAACTTTGTACTTTGCTATGAAGTGCTACCAGGAATGAGTTTTTATGCAAAAACTGTCTATTTCAACTTAATTCGTCCATCCAAAACGAACTTTGTACTTTGCTATGAAGTTCTACCAGGAATGAGTTTTTATGCAAAAACTGTCTATTTCAACTTAATTCGTCCATCCAAAACGAACTTTGTACTTTGCTATGGAGTTCCACCAGGAATGAGTTTTTATGCAAAAACTGTCTATTTCAACTTAATTCGTCCATCCAAAACGAACTTTGTACTTTGCTATGAAGTTCTACCAGGAATGAGTTTTTATGCAAAAACTGTCTATTTCAACTTAATTCGTCCATCCAAAACGAACTTTGTACTTTGCAATGAAGTGCTACCAGGAATGAGTTTTTATGCAAAAACTGTCTATTTCAACTTAATTCGTCCATCCAAAACGAACTTTGTACTTTGCTATGGAGTTCCACCAGGAATGAGTTTTTTATGCAAAAACTGTCTATTTCAACTTAATTCGTCCATCCAAAACGAACTTTGTACTTTGCTATGAAGTTCCACCAGGAATGAGTTTTTATGCAAAAACTGTCTATTTCAACTTAATTCGTCCATCCAAAACGAACTTTGTACTT